>NW_027397180.1:35703-62016 GCF_003265705.2 Callorhinus ursinus | reverse complement strand
TCCATTGTCTGTCTCTGCGGGGAACTGAGGGTGCCCCCAACTCTCAGTTTGGGGGCGGGATCTGTAGGGTTCCATTCTATTGATGTTTCATAATGTATTTAATCATTCTCTTATTGAAATAGTTTGTAATCTTTAGTTATTACAAATGCTGAGGTATATTTTTGTACTCACTTTTTGGATAAACTCCTCGTAGTGGGACTCCTGGGTCTAAAGGTTGTGCAATTAATACTTCTACTAGCATATGTTCATACCCTTCCATGCAGTACGTGTACATTTTGGGATCTTTGCTGTTAACCTTAAAAATAAAACTTATTTTGCCAGCAAAATGGGTGTATTCAGGAATAGCAGAGAACTGCAATTCAAGACAAGAAAGCTAGGGCAAAACCATAGGCAAGTTGCAGAAACAGGACAGAAATGCTTTTATTATTTTTTTTAAGATTTTATTTATTTATTTATTTGTCAGAGAGAGAACACAAGCAGGGGGAGCGGCAGGCAGTGGGAGAGGGAGAAGCAGGCTCCCCGCTGAGCAGGGAGCCGGATGTGGGACTCGATCCGGGGACTCCAGGATCATGACCTAAGTGGAAGGCAGACGCTTAACCGACTGAGCCACCCAGGCGCCCCAAAAATGCTGTTTTAGAGAGGAAGGGGAGTGGGGCTTGGGAAGACTGTAATAAGCAAAAACCCCTTTGGAATAAACTGGGAACTGGAAGTATAGTGGCTTCTCGTTGGCTGAGTGTGCTCTCGTTTGCTGGGCTCTGACCATCTCTCATTGGCTGGGCTCTGCTCTCATTGGCTGGACTGTGCTCTCAGTGGCTGGGCTGTGACTAACTCTCATTGGCTGAGCTGTGCTCTCATTGGCTGGGCTCTGCTCTTATTGGCTGGGCTGTCCGAATGGGCGGAACCCCTCCTTCCCCCGCGGCGCAGTGAAGCCCGGGATTCTTCCCGCTGGGAATGCAGAGGGCTGCGAGGAGGGAGTGGTGGGCGGGAGAGCTCCCCCTGCTGGCCTCCACTGCGTGTTAGGTTTCCTTTATTGCGTTTCATTGCCTAGGAATTGAACATACATATGGGAATATCTTAAGACCCATAGTTGTTAAGAAACGTAACTTAAGGGGCGCCTGGGTGGCTCAGTCGGTTGAGCGGCTGCCTTCGGCTCGGGTCATGATCCCAGGGTCCTGGGGTCGAGGCCCGGGTCGGGCTGCCTGCTCAGTGGGGAGCCTGCATCTCCCTCTGCCTGCGGGTCGGCCTACTTATGCTCTTTTGTCAAATAAATAAAATCTTAAAAAAAAAAAGAAACGTAACTTAAATGTCCAATAATGGATTAATACTTAAGTAATGGTACCTCTCCTTGATGCCATCTTACACATGTACTAAAAGTATTGGTGAAGAGTTTAATAGATCCAAGGGATCTTTCCTTCATTCCAGAAACCTTTATTGCACTGACCAGTTGTCCCAGCAAATGAACTCAATTCTGACTCTACCTGCCTGAAGAGAGCACCACAGGTGAAGGACTCAGTTCCACAAGACAGCCCCCAGTTCAGACACCAGTCCAGGTTGTCTCCTGTGCTTCTGACAGACCAGCTACTGATCGGAGGTCCCCACGATCCCTTCCTCTGGTTCCATTCATTTGCTAGAGCAGCTCACAGAACTTGGAGACTGATTGACTTAGTAGATTAAGGGTGTATCACGAAGGACGTTAGAGGAAATGAATGAATGGCCAGAAGTAGAGATACATAGGGTGAGGTCTGCAAGGGTCCCTGGTCCCTTCTGCCTCATGGAGTTTGGGGCCCAGGGGCCTGGCACGTGGTTCACCAACCTGGAAGCCTTCTGACCCCCCCCTTCTTTTGAGTTTTTATGGAAACTCCAACCCTCTAATCACAGTTGATCCCCCTGGCACCCAGCCCCCATCCTTAGGGCCTTCCCAAAGTCCACTCATGAACATAAACCCAGCTGTGGGGGAGAGGGGCTGGTTAAACAGAACAAGACACCTGCTTCACCTTCGTGGCTCTGAGGGGAGTTCCGGAACTGCGGACAAGAGACGAACGGTGGTAACAAAAGATGTGCCCTTTGCTCTTAGAAATGCCAAGGGTTTGTGGATGAAGACCAAAAAACATATCACAATATCACAACTTCCCATTAATTCATTTTGTGTTTCTCATAATAACTTGCATGTAGGTGGAGCTCAGTAAATGTTTGGGTGAAGACTGTAGGGGAAGAGTTGTTCCAGATGCTGAGTGACTTGGGGCATTTAACAGCTGTGGCTGTAGCCAGAGCATCTTCTTCTCTTCCTGACCATCCGGCCAGTTTTCAGTAGAAAATTTCCTTTGGAGACTTATCAGCTTGCACTCAGAAGAACTGCTTGACGGGTGCTTTTTATACAAGTCTCTGATGCAGCAGAATTTCCTTCAGGGTCTGTGGGCATCTCTGCAGGAGTGTGGGGACGAGGGAGAAGCACTGTTTTCTCTGCTGTGTGTATTTCCTGTACTTTCTGCTGGGAAAGATCTACAGTTGTAGGTCTTCTTGAGCAAGACTGTAAGAATCGTTTCTTGCTCTTGGCATTGGCAGCTGAGGCTCAGGGGGTTTGAGTGACTTGATGAGACTGGTAGTGAGCTAGGGCTCTGACTCTCCTTTGGGCGCCCTTGGCCCTGCACGTATACCTTTCTTTGTCATGTTCTTCTTTCTCTTGTACATACCTTTCAGAAATCTGTTCTTTTGAAAACCAGGATGACGCTTTGTGTGGTGGGAGAGGCAACAACACAGAAGCAAGTGGACTGTGAGCAGCAAGCAGGTCCCTGACCCGAGGGTGGAGTGTGCGAGGTGGTGTGCAGGGTCACTGCAGGAAGGGAGGGGGTGTCAGCTTGCCTAAAAGGAACAGGGAATCAAACGAGGGCAAAGTGATTGCTCACTGGGGTTCAGCGTTGGCTTCACGAAGGAGGTGGCATTTGGTCCTGGCCTTGACTATGGGAGATTTGGACATGCTGAGGTGGAGAAAGGTCTTTTCAGGCAGAGGAAGCTGGGTTTAGGACATATACAAGAGCCAGGGAATCCTTTTGCTTGGCTGAAAGGGGGGATATGTAAGAGGGCAGGGTGGGGGTTGAAATTGTCACTGGGATGGGATATGCTGTGCTAGGGTGGGGAGCAGAGAGCTTCAGGGGAAACCTCACTGACAGTGTGTCCAGTGGGTGGGTCTGTGCAGAGAGTTTGCAGTGTTGGTTTTGTAAGGAGCAAAAGAACACAAAAGACAAAGAGCAAACAGGAGAGTGAGTTAGGGCCATACTTCTAGAAGATGCATACTCCTGAATTGTTCTAATGTGTATGACAATGTGCTTTTAGGGTGCTTACTTCTTGCCTGAATCACAAATGAGTAAAAGAAATGCTCTCAGTTTCCTGTTTTTATGTCTGTATTTATTTTAGATTCATCACTCATTTGAGGAGGTTGTCAGTTTCATTTGTTGAAACTCTTTTCCCATCAGGGTGGAGGAATCTCTATACTGAAGTCAGAGATGTCCTGGGGGAGGGTCATCAAGGGCCTTCTCCTGGAAGAATGGACATGGTGGCCACCAGTCTTTGGGGTGTGAAAAAGGCGCCCGGTGCAGTGGGGCTGGCAGTCCTGAACTCTGGGTGAGTTGTCAGCATGATATCAAGAGATGAAGAAGTCACGCAGCTTGGTTAGACGCCACGCAGGGGCCCTAACAGCAGATCGGTAAACCCAGGAACCCTTTCCAGGCCCATGTGAGGTGAAGCTGTAGCGCCGCATGCCTCCCACGGCTGCAGACTCACTTCAGTGGGGTGTTCAGTTAGTGCTCCAAGCTTTGTATTATTCATACTGCTTTTGTTTCTTCCTGTTGCTTTCCTGGGTGTTGAGTCATTTTCTAAGTCCTGAGGTCCTGCTGAAGCTTGTGACTTGTACATTGTGTTTTGCTTTTTTTTTTTCCTGTGGAAGACCATCTCATATCCCTAATACTTAGCCTTGTGAGTGTCTCGGCTCCTGGCTTCTGGGGGTGACTTGAGAAGCCTTCCAGTGCTTCACAGAGAGAGCATGAGCTGAGTCTACCCACTGCCTTGTCTTTTGGCTGTGGGATTCCTTTGGCTGCTGCATAGTATGAGCGGCTGTGAACATTGAAGATCAAGTTTCTGCGGCAGTGTGAATCTCAGGGCATGAATGTTTGTTTCTGGAATAGTCTCTAGAACCCACTTTTTCTCCTGATAGTATTTGGTGTGAAGTCTGAGACATTTGGCTTTCTTTAAATGTCACTGCCTGTTTGTCACATCCCAAGTATGCTACAGTGTATGTCTCTGCAGAGAGCCCACCCAGAGCCCCCGCAAAGCCCCCACACCTTTGGTGTGGACCCCGTTCTCTTACCACTGGCGCTGGGTAACAGGAATTAAGAGATGTTACATCCCTTGTTTGCACAGTTCCAACTGACCTGAATTTTTTGCTCCCAAATAAGTTTTGATTTCTGAGTTGAGACTTCTTTCTCTTGTAGCCCAATAGTCATCCATGATGAGAAGGGTGGTCATTTTGGGGGACAGGAGGGAAGTGTATGATCATTCTAAGTGGTGGGGGTGGTCAAGGGCTGGCATGAGCTTAACTGTCCCTGGTCACCTGGCCACTCTCCTTTTCTGTCAGCATTACAGGTGGAAGAAGACCCGTATCTTTTTCTGCTAGTGCCTCAAGCATCTTTGGAAGAGGAGGCAACAGTAAGAAGGAGAAGCTTTTTCTGCAGGATATAGCAGAGCTGATCCAAGCCAGAGCCTGCCGGAGGGTGGTGGTCATGGTGGGGGCCGGCATCAGCACGCCTAGCGGCATTCCGGACTTCAGGTGCCCTGCAGCGCCCAGCTCCTCCCTTGGCACCCTGGTCTGCCTCAGGGTCCTGCCCTCTTCCTCCAGGCTCAGAGCCTCTTGTTCCTTTTTGCAGGTCTCCCAGGAGTGGCCTCTACAGCAGCCTGCAGCAGTACGACCTCCCCTACCCTGAGGCCATTTTTGAGCTCACTTTCTTCTCTCACAACCCCAAGCCCTTTTTCACTTTGGCCAAGGAGCTGTACCTCAGGAGCTACAGGCCCAACGTCATACACTACTTCCTCCGACTGCTTCACGACAAGGGGCTGCTGCTGCGGCTCTACACACAGAACATCGACGGGCTCGAGAGAGGTGAGCCGTCCTCCTGTCGCACCTCCTCTTACGCAGGGAAGGCTTTGGGTGCCTGCGTCTAGGCTTCACCTTGTTCTCTGATTGCAAGCCAACTCCTCATGCCTTTGTCCCTGACAAAAAGCCCACTGTGTGTTTAAGAGTCACTGTTGGGATCTCATTGGTGGACTGTGAGTTTTGGATAGAACTAAAGTTGACATGGGGAGCTTCTAGTTTTGCTAATCTGATATGATGATGTCTTTTTTAAGAAATTTATTGTGAAATTTTTTGAGCGCATAAAAATAAAGAGAGGAAGTAATGAACCCTCATGCCCTCATCAGAGCCAGTCCTTACTTTATCTGTCTTCCTACCCCCCACCTTCTCTCTCACCCCCAGTTATTTTGAAGCAAATCCATGACATCATAAACTTAACCTATAAGTACTTCACTGGGTATCTCTAGAAGATAAAGACTTTTAAAACATAACTACGATGTCATTGTCACACAAAGAGATCACTGTTCATGCCTTAGTCTTATCAAACTCTTTGTATAATGATCTCCTGGCTGTCCCGATAGCGGTCACAACCAGTGATTCACAGATGGTAGTGACTGCCGACTGTGCATCTTAGCGCAGCATCTGCTGAGCCTTTCTCTCAGGGGCAGCGACACTGACTCTTAGTGAGCCAGCTGCAGCTCAGGCAGGCTGCAGATGTCTTGTGATTTGTAAAAAGGAGTCACTTGGACTCCAGGAAAATGATTCCTTGCTGGAAGGATTCTGCAGTTTGGAACCACTTAGGCAACAGTGGATGCCCCATGGGGATGATCTCTTCTGGAGTTGCAGCAAGACAGGCCTTGTGGGAAGGTGGGAGTGTCTGGCCATAGGCTTTAGCATGTGGAGATTTATGACAGTAATGGGAACAGTGGAAGCCACTTGCAGCTGGGACTGTCTGCCCATCCATAGCTCAGAAGCTGACAGTGGGAACAGGTAACTGTCATAAATAAGTTACCTATGTTTGTTTTTCTACACCTTTTTTTTTTTCTTAATACAGTATTTATTTGTCTTTCCTCTGTCAAACCCTGAGCCAACCACTTTCCCCAGGCTACCTGGGGAGGTAGAGGAAAAGGAACATATAGGGCAGACAAGACATGGGAGAAAAACCTATGGGATGTGGAGACGGCTCCTTCACATGGCGAAGATGAGAAAGGCCACCATCAAGCAAAAGAGCCCCATGGCCTCTGAGAGGGCAAAGCCCAGAATGGCATAGGAGAAGAGCAGTTACTTCAGAGAGGGATTCCTGGCATAACCAATGATGAGGCTCCCAAACAGTCCCAATTCCAGCCCCAGAGCCCGCCATCCCTACCGTGGCAGACCCAGCCCCAAGGCACTTGGCTGTCCTGTGGATGTCCCTTGAAATGGGCGCTGGCTCGGAAGCTGCAGCTAGGAATAAGTGAAATCAGGGGACGTGGGGCTGCCAAGCTGCCGAGGCTCTTTCTTGTCTGTCAGTGTTTCTGGTGGTTTTAGCACCGCTGCAGACAGTGATCGGCTCAACAGCTGACAGGTGCTCCTGACCAGGAAGCGGGGTGGAGACAAACTTTGCACAGGCAGACATTTTCAGGGGATGAGGGGCTGTGGCAGGAGAACTGCTCCTAGTGCAGAGAAGACGGGGGGGGGTCTACATTTTTTTTTGAAACTTACTGTCTTTATATAGTTTTTGTTTTTTTTTTTTTAAGATTTATGTATTTGAGAGGGGGAGAGTGAGAGCATGTGCCTGTGGGGGGAGGAGCAGAGGGAGAGAGAGACTCTCCAGCAGACCCTCCGCTGAGCATGGAGCCTGCCTGGGGGCTTGATCCCATGACCCTGAGATCATGACCTGAGCCTAAATCAAGAGTCAGATGCTCAGCTGACTGAGCCCCCCAGGTGCCCCTATATAGTTTTTTTGCTTTTACTTGGTATCTGTAGAATAGAAAATGTTTTCCTAGGTATCAGATGTAGTTTTATTTGAACTTACATCAAACTTGTTGACAGGCTTTATTTAACCATGATTTGGCTCCATCTGGGAGCCCTGATCCCTGTGCTTATTCTCGTCAGTGGGACATTATCTGTAGGTGGAGGAGGCAGGGACACCAGGCACTGAGGGCTGTGACTCCCTCTGGGGGCCTGCCAAGCTCAGAGCTCATGCTCTGGGAGCCAGCAGCACTTAGCTTTGGTTTGAATTTCAGTATCTGGCATCCCTGCCTCAAAGCTGGTGGAAGCTCATGGATCCTTTGCCTCTGCCACGTGCACTGTCTGCCGAAGGCCCTCTCCAGGGAAGGACATTTGGGTGAGTTGTCATGCTGCCACTTCTCTCCCTTCTGCACTTTGCAGTGGGAGTGATCTGGAAAAGTGGCATTTTATAAGCATCGTATTGGAAGGACAACAACAGTAATGGTATGAAACGTTTTTATTTTTAAGTTGGAAAAGTAATACACACTTGTAAAATATTAAGAAATATATAGGGGAAAATGTATCTCCCTTCAACCAGTTCTTATAGCCCACTTGTAACAGTTTGGTGTATAATGTTCCAAGCCTTAAAAAAACTGGCATATCTAAACATACATGTCCATATATGTGTACCTACACTACACAGAGTAACAATTTTTTTGGAATAGGATTATTAAAAATTTTTTAAATTTATTTGAGAGAGAGAAAGAGAGAGCATGGGGGGGGCAGAGGGAGAGGGAGAGAGAATCTCAAGCGGACTCTGAGTGCAGAGCCTGATGCAGGGCTCAATCCCCCACGACCCTGAGATCATGACCTGAGCTTGAAACCAAGAGTTGGACACTTAACCGACTGAGCCACCCAGGCGCCCCAGTAATAGGATGATTAAGTTTAATATTCTACAAACTGCTTTGTTACAGAACAAAATTGTATGGCTATCTTGTGTCAATAACTACAGCTCTGCTTACTGTTTTTAGTAACTGGAATATTAAATTTAGCCATTCACCTACTCTGGGATATTTTTTGATGTTTGTGATTTTTACTATCAGGAAGAATGCATCAATGACACTTGTGCTCGTACCCCTATGTACTTCTGGGGATAGTTCTGTAGGATGGGTTTCTTCAAGCAGAATAGGATAGACTGGAAAATCTTAAATAAAGATAAACTCTAAAATATTGAGGCATAGGACCCCATCTTTTATTTTTTAATGAGGTCAAATTCACATACTGTAAAATTAAACATTTTAAAGTGTACAATTCGTTGGCATTTAATATATTCACAGTGTTGTGCAACCACTACCTCTATCTGATTCCAGAACATTTTCATCACCCCAAAGGGAAACTCTGCACCCACTAACCGGTCAGCCCCCTCACATAACCCCTGGCAACCACTGGTCCTTTTACTGTCTCCATGGTTTTGCCTTTTCCAGAAGTTCAGAGTTGGATTCATACATATGCAGCCTTTTCAGACTGACTTCTTCACTTAGTCAGATGCCTTTAAGTTTCCTCCATGTCTTTTCATGGCTTCATAGATCACTTCTTTTTAGTGCTGAATAATATTCCCTTGTTTGGGTGGACCACAGTTATCCATTCATCTACTGAAGGTTATCTTGGTTGCTTCCATTTTTTGGCAATTATGAACAAAGCTGCTATAAACATCCACACGCAGGTTTTTGTGCGGACATGAGTTTTCAACGCCTTTGGTAAATACCGAGGAATGTGATTGCTGGATTATATGGTAAGAGCATGTTTAGTGCCTTCCAATGTTTAGTGGCTGCACTACTTTGCATTTCCATCAGCAATGAATAAGAGCAGCATTTGGTGTTGTCTGTGTTCTAGAATTCGGCTGTTCTGATAGGTGTGTAATGGTATTGTTTTGTTTTAATGTGCAGTTCCATGATGACATATGATGTGGAGTATATTTTCAAATGCTCATTTGCCACCTGTACATCTTCTTTGGTGAGCTGTCTATTCAGGTCTTTGGCCCATTTTTTAACTAGGTTGCTCATTTTCTTATTGAGTTTTAAGAATATTTTTGTGTATTATGGATAACAGTCCTTTCTTTATCAGATATCTTTTGTAAATATTTTCTCCTCATTTGCAAATATTGTCTTCTCATTTTCTTGACAGTGTCTTTCACGGAGCAGGGTTTTTAATTTTAATGAGGTCAAACGTATTTTTCTTTCAAGGATTGTGCCTTTGGTGTTACCTCTGAAAAGTCATTGCCAACTCCTGCCCTGGCCCTTTGTAATAGCAGCAGAAACAAGGGGTGAGGGCTGGTTGTTTAGGGGCCTACATTTGCTGGAGTTGAAAATTGAGAGTGGTATGGTCTTTCTTTTAGGTGAACTCATCGAGGATGCCAATGAGCTGGTTTGCCAAGTTAACTAAGTCTGGAGTGGACAAGGTTTCCCATAGGATGATGGTTCAGCTCATTAATACATGGAGTTAAAGGCCACCTGGGTGGATTTAGCATCTAAAGGAAGAATTTTCTTTGAAGACAATGTGGAGTCGAATGTGATAGTCATGAATAGGTTCATCAGGCTTCTCTGTGCAAGCCTGAATCTTGTTTTGATTAGCAGGCTTAGGAAAACGTACTGTAATTGCTTGATGTTGGCTTGCAGCCCTCTCGGGAGCTCCTGGCTGTGATCTAAAGCCGGTCCCCGTTGGCAGAGGGCTGGGAGAGACCGAAGAGGCGGCCACTCCAGGTTTGTAGGTGTCCATTTTAATCGTCAAGGGAACTGACATAACAAGGCTTGTCCTGGGCAGCAGCAGGATGGCTGGATCCCCACACCTGCCTTCAAATCTTAAAAATTTATAAAGAGGCCATAACTGGGCTCAGCCCCGTCTACTCTGCAGGTGTTCTCAACACCACACCACATCACCATCTCAAGGCTGTGTCCTTGGAGCAGCCTCTGGGATGGGAAAGACAAGGGGAACCCACATTCCAAGGACAGGGGATTGGAGTGAGGAGCCTCCAAGTGCTGGGGTCCAGGTCACAGGTCAACTGGTGGTCATATCTTTCTGATGACCTTCTCCAACACTCAGTGGAGCTTTCCAGCGAGTGTTCTAGCACCTTGCCAAAACTCAGGCATCTGTTTCTCTAAACCCCTTTCAGGATGCTCCCATTGGGCTGGTTTTATCCAGCGTTTGGCCTGACCCTCACCAGCAAGCATGGGGACCGATTGATATAAATCTGAGAAATCAGATGAGTAAGTTTGAATAACTGTGTTACATTCTTCAGCAAATTTATGGGGTCCTCAGTCACTTTAGGAAACTCTTTCTCAATGGCTCGAAATTCAGCCTTAGTCCAGGCAACATAAGCAATTTGACGTTCACTTGGACGCCCAGCAGAGTTATCTTTAGAGGGGTAGCTATTAATAGGTTTTCAGAAGGTGGGTGGGGAGAGGGTTTGGAGGTAAAGGGAAGCTCAGCCAAAGGGTTAGAATGAGTGGTGGGTACAGGGGAGGTGGGGACAGTGCTGAGGGAAGAGGGAAGTGGCCCCAGAGGCGGGCCTGGGCGCAAGGTGGCCCCACCTGTCTGGAGACGAAGGAGAGGGGGAGGGTAAGACTCAGAAGCTGCGCTGACTTTGAGTTGTTCGCCTCTTTGCAAAATACTGTTTCTAAATTAACAAATGAACTGAAGAGGCGAACAACCTTTGAATCCTAAAAAATGTTTGGAAGCCTCAAGGTACCAATTAAAATAAGCATCCAATTCAGTTTTGACAATTTTAGAGCCATGGCTGTCCGATTCAGTTGTGAGAAAAGCAAATTTGGGGAGATGGAAAGTTCCCCATAATGGCCGTTGAAGTTGTAAATTACTTTTGGTTGAGTCAGTCCACCTAGTTCCGAGTGCACATGAGGAGGGACCACAGTTTTGAAACATAGAACAGGCTGGGGTCCCAGAAGTGTGGGAAGGTAGGGGCAGGGGCGTCCTTAAAGCATTTTGATCACTAGGATCCCGTTTCCCAGAGGCTTTCCTCTAGAGGGAAGAAAACAATTTCTAAAGCAGCACAGTTCCAGTAGGAACAGGCTGGCTCTAGAAAGGAGTCAGACCAAAGGCCAAACGAGTACTCTGAGAAAGGACAAAGCCTTAAAAAGGTCTTGAATAAAGCCTGGAGAGCTGAAAACAGAGAGTGAAGCTCAAGTCCCAGAGAAAACTGACCCTCAAACCCCAGGGTCAGAGAGAAAGCTGCAAGCCCGACTGGGTCTGTGGGTACTGGCACCTGTTGGTTTGCTCACCAGCCTCAGAGTCTCTGGAGGTACCCCTGCATCCCCTTCTGACACCAAGTGATGTTTTCCTTAAAAATAAAACTGCCAGGGTGCCTGGGTGGCTCAGATGGTTAAGCGTCTGCCTTCAGCTCAGGTCATGATCCCAGGGTCCTGGGATCGAGTCCCGCATTGGGCTCCCTTCTAGGCGGGGAGCCTGCTTCTCCCTCTGCCTCTGCCTCTCTCTCTCTCTGTCTCTCTCTCTCTCTGACTCTCATGAATAAATAAACATTAAAAAGAAAGAAAACTGCCAGTTATTTTACCAGCAAAATGGGTTTATTCAGGAATAGTAGAAAAACGCAATTTGGGAGCAGCAAACTACAGCAAAACTAGGCAAGTCCAAACAACAAAGGAGAGGGACATTTGATGAAGAGGAGGGAGTTGGGAGGGGCTGGAGAAGCAGTTCAGGGGAATGATGGTGTCTCGCCAGCTGAATCGCTGGGGTGGTCAATTTGTTGAGGGTGGTACCTGCCTTGATGGTTCTTTCCTGTTGAGGGTTCTTCTGTTGGGTCTGTAGTTCACAATTCTTCGTGGGATTGATGGTGAGTGGTAGGGTTCCTTCCAACCTCCTGATCCCACATTAGCAACGTCTCCCTTTATTAATTTTCATAATGTCCAGCACCATTTGTTGAAGAGACGAGATTTGCTCCTTTGTCAAAGATCAGTTGACTGTGTTTGTGCGAGTCTACTTCTAGGCTCTCTGTTCTGTTCCACTGATATGTTCACCTGTTCCTACAGTAGTGCCACATCCTGATTCCTGTAGCTTTTTATAATAAGTCTTGAAATCGGGTAGGGTCAGTCTTGTTCTGGTCTTTTGCTTTCCACAGAAACTTTAGAATCAGTTTGTCACTACCTGTTCTCTGCATATTTTTAAACCTTTTCTCTTTGTCTTTGGAGTTTTGCACTTTTACTGTGGTCTATCTCCATATGGATTTCCTTTTGTTTACTTATTCTCCTTTAAATTTGTAGGGCTTTCCGAATCTGTGGTTTGAGATCTTTCATCATTGCTGGAAAAATCCTTGGCCCTTGCCTCTTAGATGTTGACTGCCTCTCCCACTCCCTCTCCTCCATTGCGGAGCTCCCCTTAAACTCCCATGAGACCTTCTTAGGCTCCCACGGGTGGGAGTTCCATCTTACTTCTCTGTGCTGTGTTCCGAATAATGTCTTTTGATCTGTTTTCCAGTTTATCAACCTTCTATTCTGTTGTACAGAATAAAGCTCTTCCACTGAGTGCTAATTTTTGTTACTTTTTGTTTGTTTGTTTGGAAAAGGTTTAATGAGATGCAAAACCTCAATCACAGTAGGCTCATTTCCAGATCTGAATTGCTTGCCCCATTTTTTTTTCCAGATTTTTATTTGAATTCTAGTTAGTTAATATATAGGGTAGTATTGGTCTCAGGAGTACAATTTAGTGATTCATCACCTATATACAACACCCAGTGCCCATCACAAGTGCCTTCCTAATTTTTGATACTTTTTATTACTGGAAGTTCTCGTTGGTTCTTTTTCAAATCCACTACATTATTTTTTATAGTTTTCTATCCCCATCAGATACTTTAAACCTGTCTTTTTTTTTTTTTTAAACACTAAACACAAATTGGCCTTAATCTGTATTTGATAGTCTCTCTTTGGTCCATTGTCTCTGCTGGTTCTGGCCAGGCTCAGCTCAGCTAAAACGAGGCCAGGAGGGTTTGTCTTAGAAAATGGTGTCCTCTTTCTTAGGCCCCCTCCTTTGAAACCCAGCCCAGCACATCAACACGGGCATCTTAGGGCGAAAGGATGATTTGTGTCTACCTCACCTTGGCCTGCAAGGAAGCGGTCTGTGGTAATGCTCCTTATAACTTCAGCCTGAATGTCTTCCAGGGCTAAGGCCACATAGTGATCACTTCAGCTAAAATCAGGGACAAATTTTATACTACTTTTCTCATTGAATTACGCCTAGTGTAGGCCAAATGCCGACAGAGTACCTCCTGAGGACTGTGTCATCTACTGAGTATTTCCTTAGCATCTGAATGTCTCTGAGAACCACCCCAGGTGCACAGCATGGTGTTACATGTGCTCTTCAGGGTCCGCTCTCAAGTACTCCAACCTGTCCCCAGTTGTAGGGTGCTATGTGAGACAAAATCGGCAAAATGTCAATAAATGCCAAAGCTGGGTTCATTATTCAGTTGTTGTGAATGAAAATTTCTTAGTAAGAGCAATCTTTTTTTTTTTTTTTAAGTTTTTACTTAAATCCCAGTCAGGAAACATACAGTGTTATATTAGTTTCAGGTGTCCAGTTCAGTGACTCACACTTCCATACGTCGCCTGGTGCTCATCACAGCAAGTGTAGTCCTCAGTCCCCAACGCCCCCCACCCCCTCCACTCTAGTAGCCGTAAGTTTGTTCTCCGCAGTTAAGAGTGTTTCTTGGTTTGCCTCTCTCTCTTTCTCTCTTTTCCCCCCAATATTAAGAGCCATGTTTAGAGTGTGTTGTGACATCGCCCTTGGCCCACTTTCTCTCTGTGTTATACAGGCCGACGTGGCAGTGGACAGGATCCCCCGCTGCCCAGTCTGCACTGGCGTTGTGAAGCCTGACATCGTCTTCTTTGGGGAGGCACTTCCCCAGAGATTCCTGATGCACGTGGTTGATTTCCCCATGGCAGATCTGCTGCTCATCCTCGGGACCTCCCTGGAGGTTTGTCAGCAGGTCCAGTGGTAGACTGAAGTGTGCGCGCGTGCACGTGTGTGTGTGTGTGTGTGTGTGTGTGTGTGTGTGTGTGTGTGGTGGGGGGAGGCTGGAAGGACAGGGCCGAGGAGGTGGGGCTGGTGGGGGTGGCACCAGGTGCTCTCGGAGCCTTCTGGCATCCTAGCTTCGGAAGACGAGCAGGTTCAACTGGTGAGGAAGCAGAGGTATTCCTGGCCTAGGGAGCGACAGTCTGGGCAGAATGGGGAAGAGGGAGGATGCTCAGCTTTGGAGGCACTGTGAATGTGGGTAGGGCACAGTGTGTGAGGGGAAGGGAGAAGGGAGGGGCATGGAGAGGTGGGGCAGGACAGACTTCCCAGGCCACATCACAGAGGCCGATTTTGTGCTGGCAGAAGTGATGGACTTGAAGGGGTTGAACCAGGGACATTGCTGGTACTCCTCGGGGTCACAGAGACTGTTGGGGAGTGGGGATTGAAGCAAGATGTCCAGGAGGCTGGTCCTCATGAAGGCAGGGCTGTGGGCACAGTCAGACCATGTGACTACGAGAGAGGGCAAGGAGAGGGGCCTGGGGACAGGAGAGCGTGTGGTCCGGCTCTGTGGGCGCTCAGGCCATTTGTTGGTTAGGAGGTATTTAGAGGGAGGTTGCCAAGCTCACATCTACACGTGTGTTTGAGGTGCCTGGGACACACCCGTGGACACACTCCAGAATCTGTTCTCCATCTGGACCTGAAGCTCAGGAACCTTGCAAAGGATATGACAAGAGCAACAAATGAGCCCCTGCAATGAGCTCGGCTTGGATGTAGGCACCAAGGGGCAGAAGGGCCAGAAAGGCCTGTGCTCAGAGCCCCTGTCAGCCACAGAGGCCTAGAGTTAAGTGTGTTTATTCAGCAAATGTGCCTCCTGTGTGCCGGTCCCTGTTCTAGGGCTTTGGACAGACACAGTAGGATGTTGTAAGCAAGTGACACAGTGTTAGGTGATGGCACAATAGGGGAGAAATAACAGGGGGGACAGGAAGGCTGGGAAGGGTTGTGGACTGGTTGTGATCTCAGCTTGTTGGTTTGCGTGGCCGTGTCAGGAAGGTGACACGTGTCAGCTGAGGGTGTGTGGCAGAGGACACTGCACAGTGGCCTGTGGCCACATGGAGTGAGTGGGCAGAGGGCCGCAGTGACAAGGTCTGACCTCCTGACCTCGCGTGTGTTGTGGTGGGGAGAGCTGGTAGAGACCTGGCAGGTGGCAGTCCAGGTGGCGATGGCGGGTGGCCAGGTAACGCTGCAGAGGGCGTCGGAGCCCAGGTGTGTGAAGGGACGGTGGGTGGGAGAATGTGGACTCCTGCAGGGCTCCGGGGTTGTGACCTGAGTGGCTGCAAAGATGGAGCTGGTTCCCTGAGACCGAGAAGCCTAGTGGGCACGTTGGGGGAACTCGGCCCCAGAGACACTGATGCGAGTGCTGTTTCAGGCTGTCCAGTGGATGCATGGCACAGGCGGGTGGATTTCCGCATCTGGAGTCCAGGCAGGAGCAGGGGTGGGACCTGGGGTGCCAGAGTGAGCAGACAGAAGAGCCCAGAATGTGGACAGACCTGTGATGCCCACACTGGGCCTGGAAGGAAGGGTAGATGTTGTGTGGCGGGGGTGGGCAGAGGGGCCAGGGGGCCGTGGTGGTCAGCGGTGAGTGGTGTGGAGTCTGGCAGCTGCCCTGTGCCAGCCACCAGCAGTGGACACTGGGGCCACCAGTCCTCTTTATTTCTTTAAAGTGAAATGAAAATAGCCTTTTTCTCTGATTATAGAAGTACCATATGCTCACACATTATATAAAGAAGAGACTGAAGTAAAGAATCCCTTCAAGTGTTTTGCTGTGTCCTCACAGGCTGCACAGATGTGGTGATCTTCCACCAGAGCTGGGGAAGCACTGTGCACAGAGACCTACCTGGTTAGCGCCCACAGTCTCCCTGACAAACATGGATACTCGGTCCCTGCCGGGACCTCCAAAGCACAGTGCTTGTCTATAAGCACTGAGTAATCTGTGGTGTTGCTCAGACTTTACCTCATAATGCTGTGTGGGAGAAATATTAATGCACTTGGTTATGGATCACCCCTCCGGATCCCACTGAGAGGTGACATATATCAACCATAGCGTGTTTTCTGAAATCTGAAATATTCTGAATTCTGGAACACACCCAGCCCCAAGAGTTTTAGGATGACGATGTACAATAATTTATTTAAGCAACTTTCTATTGATGGACAACAAAAATAAATAGTATATAGATTTTATATTCAGAATAATGGTGTAGTGAATAATCATGTGTATACATGTTTGCACATTCATGTGAGTACTTCAATAAATATTGAGAAGTTACTTCCCAGAAAGATATACTAATACACTACCACCAACCCTGTATGAGTGGCCATTTCCTCACCAACACCAAACATTACCTGTCTTTAAGGTTTTTTTTTTTTTTTTCCTATCTTTAGGTTTTTATCCATCTGATTGGTTAGAAATAAATGTGTGTGTGAGAGAGAAAGAGAAAGAGAGGAGAAGGGGATCTAACATTTCTGTAATAAAGAGTGAAGTTCACCTTTTCATGTTTATTAACAATTGTGTTCTCTTTGGATTACATATTTATATCTTGCTCATTTTTCATTGGGTTATTTTCTTAGTCTATTTATAAATTAGCAATATAAATCCATAAATTATATAAAGTGCTTATAAATTAGCTTAGCAACTAGAAATATAAACTGAAACATGTTGTAAATATGTTTGCAGTTTATGGTAATGAGGTTTAAAAAATTATTTTTTCTACGGCATATTTTTATAGATAATAATGTGATAGCATTATGTATTCAAACCTAGCATGACTTTCCTTTGTCTTATCTGACTTATCAGGCCTAAAAAGTCCTTCCCTACCTTTACTTGTGAAACTTAAATTTTCCTCAAGAACTGTTTTGTGTACATTTGAAATTTTTTCAGCGAAAGCAGGAATTGAGTATTTTCCTACCAGATAATGAGCCAGTCTCAGTACCATTTATTAATCTATTTCTTATATTATTACTCCTGAATGGAAATTCCACTTGGGAGCTGGATGAAGAAGCCCCAAGGCACCGAGTTAGGACTCCCTGGAGGTCTGGATGGTGGAGCCTGTGGAGAGGTGGGGCCTCCACCCCTGTGGGCAGCCCAGGAGCCCTCTGTGCGCCCAGGCCCTTTCTCCCAGGGAGCGAGAGCAGACAGGCGAGATGCTGCTGGGCGGGGAGACCTGCAGAAGCCAAGACGTGCAGGAAGCAGGAAGACGTGGACCAGAGGGAGGCTCAGGAAGGGAGGAACCCAGGCATTGAAACCGAGCAGACCGCATGACTGGAAGAAATGAAAGAGCGGTGTGTTTTCCCTGTATCCAAGGCCTCACCATCAGTCTGAGCTGCCCTTTCAAAGTCTCAGGCTGTGGCATGAAGTGTCCTGAGGGGCTTGGAGGGTGGGCACTGTGCTCCTCACATCTGGGCAATTTTTCAGGTAGAACCTTTTGCCAGCTTGTCTGAAGCCGTGCAGAGCTCAGTGCCCCGACTGCTCATCAACCGGGACTTGGTGGGGCCCTTTGCTTGGCGTCCTCGCAACAGGGATGTGGTCCAGCTGGGGGATGTGGTTCACGGCGTGGAGAGGCTGGTGGAGCTTCTGGGCTGGACAGAAGAGTTGCAGGACCTCATCCAGCAGGAAACGGAAAAGGTACAGACTGTCAAGCAGGGTCCTCTGAAGGGCTGTCTTCCTCACTGCTCTGGGGTCTGGGTCCACCTGATGTGGAGTCCTGGCTGGCTGAAAAGTGACAAAAGTAGCTAATATTGGCTGTTAATCCTGTGCCACCACTGTCTGGGGCCTTCTGTGTGCTTATGAATCAGGCGTTGTGACTCACATTATCTCCGTGTGGGAGATGGAAGACAGGGACTCCAGGTGCCTGCTCTCTAGACGTAGAGCTGTGACTGGGTCCAGGCCGACTGGGCTGCTCTCACTGAAGCCTTGCCTTTCGTCTCCTAAAGAAAGCAGCACAAACAGCTCCAGGCTGAGGTGTGGTTCTGAGATGAACTTTGAGGAGCTGAACTTCTGTGTGCTGCTGGTGTGGGATGAAGCCCAACCTGGGGATGCTTTTAGGAGATGATCAGCACGAGTGCCATTGGCCTATGACAATCTGCTGAGGTAGAAAGCCAAAGACCCTTGGTGCTCTCGAGGTTTCAAACCTGTTCCCAAGTGAAGTTTCCCGTAAGAATCAGCATGGGTGGCCCTGGTGTAAGTGGTTATTTTCTAAAGGAGGCAGCATTAAGCATTTGAAGTCCAGTCGTCTCAAAGAGGATCATGTGACACTGCCCAAAGGGGATGGGGCAGAGAGGTCTTGGGAAAGCCTCGCCCTTTGGCTGTGAGTCCCTCAGGACTCAGGACCGTGGGGCGGGCCTTTCCCCTCACCTCCACTGGCCAAAGCCCCCAGCCTCTGGCTGCAGCCTGGTTTCTTACCAAGTTGAACTAAAGAAAGAAGAATACGAGGCGTATTAGTAAGGCCAGGAGGCTTCGTGCTTACTGTTTCCACACATTTTAGACATTGTGGCCAGTTTTTTCTAGCTGTCCGTTCCAGAGTTTAGCTCTAATGGCTAAGATGTAGGCTGGTATCACTCCTTAACTCATTATAAATGTCAAAGTTATGTTGCTGGGTCATTTTATGGAAGTAGAGAAGGCAGGTAGCACCCAAGCCTATACTTTGCACCAGGTGCCTTGGTCAGATCCACCTGGCAGCTTCCTGGCCCTGATGTCCTATTTCCATGCAACAAGACTGAGTCATGTGACCCCCAGGGATTTTTTGGAAGTAGTCCTACAGGATTTGACCTGTGTGATTTTACAGTCTGACGGAAATTTATATAAAGTGGGTTCTGGTTTTAGGGGTTTATATATATAATAAAAAGTTGCTATCCAAGAGTAAATATTGAGGGATAAGCTGCAGTCCAGCTTGGGGTTACTTTCCCAAATAGTGCCTATTTTTGAGCATGTGAGCTTCAGCACATCTCACCTGGTTACTTAAATGGAGCTTTCTGGTTAGCCACCCAGTTTTGCCCAGTCCTGCTGGGCATCGTGTTCCTTTGGCTCAACAGCAGCATCTGCAGAAGCAGAAAAGCTTTTGTTTAATGAAATAGTTTGAACCCAGGCCCTGAGAGCTGTGGGACTGATTGCCTTCTTCCTCCGTGTTCCAGCTTGACAGACGGGACAGATAAAGAGTGATGGCTGCTTCCCCCCCCAGCCTACCCCCCCGGACCAGAAATGGTTCCGAGGAGTCACTGCCCACCTCTGAGAAGTTTTGGCTGAACCAGAACCCGTGGCCCGAGGAAAAGTGAGAGGCTGCCTGGGCCCTGAGTTCTGTGCCGACGGGTCATGTCAGGCTTACACTGCAGGCCATCCCGGTCCCGGGCACCAAGCTGCCCAGCGCCTTTCTGCTGTTTGACTCTTCAGTCTGCTGAAGCTCTGGATGCCGAACAAAAGCTTTCTCCTGACAGTGACCCTCTGGAACTCCAGCAGACCAACGGGAAGCCCAGACTGGATCTGCTCTGTGTCTGGGTCTCCATCTGAAGGGCAGGCTCCCCATCTGCCTGTCTGTTAGAAAAACCGTGTTGGGCGGAGTGGCCACAGCCATTCCCAAGGCATGGTCCTGGGTCCCACGTAACAGGATAGGGTCCTGTAGCATGTTGGCCTCCTTAGTAGGATTATTTTTCATTAGAGAAACTTTGTTCTTCATTTCTGGCATGAAATAAACTCTTTGGTCTCCTCAAAGGGAATGTGGGTGTTGACAATGAATATGGAAAGGGGACCTTGGATGTGCATGGACATTCCCCCCCACTGGAATAACCTAAGGATGGAGAACATGCCCCTGGATTCACCCTGGAGAGGGGCCTAGTGCCGTTTCCCACGGAGCCCCAGCACCCCTCACTGAAGGGCATCATCCCCTTTTCACTCTACCCTTAATGCCTCTCGCCTCAACCTCTCCCCCAGAAAGTCCTCTGCTTGGGCAGCTCTCTAACCAGCCCCGTGCCCACTCTCCCCCTACAGGCCTTCCCAGTAATGCCCCCAGGATTAACCTCTATGTTGTGGAAGGCATTACTCATTTAGAAACCTTGGCTGGCCTCTAGCCCACCCTGTACTCAACCCATACTTCCCGTGCCTACACAGGCCCTTTCTGCTGGGGTTGCTCCAAGGCCCAGCTTGGACAGCACCACCCAGGCACACCTTCCTGATCCCTGGCTCCTACCCTGTGTGTGGTCCCTCCTTCCAGGCATTGTTTCCCCACCCGTGGCACAATTAACAGACTCCTGAGAGGGGCCTCCTCAAGAACAGAAGACATGACTAATGATCTAGGGAAAGGGCCGAATTCTGAAAAGAATGAAATTAATCCCCCATACACACGCTTTTGCTTCAAACTCTTTATTCCAAGATGATGTTTTTGTGATGCTTTGTGGCATGTGACAGAAATCCAGACTTAGGGCTTTAAGAGGTGCACTTCCCTTCATATGTTTATGGTCAGGATTCCACTGTCACCACCAGTGAGAGCTTGGGTGCTGTGGATACTACAGCAGACAGCTTAGCGAGGACCAAGGAGGCGTACGAGGCTACCAGTCCTGAGCTCAGTGGGGACAGAAACAGCACAGCATACCTTGGAAGTATGTTTCTGACACTAGTATACACAGTTCTAGCAAGTTCTTTTCCCGTGAACTGCAGCGCTTGCTTGACATGGAAGCTCTGGGCATGCATGCCAGACCTAGAAAATGCTTGTGTGTGCCCGCGCTCAGCCTCTGCCCCAGGCATCAGCCTCTGCATACATCCTCTTGGCACACACATGAGAACTACTTCATCTGTGGAAATCAAGGCTGAGTTCCCAGAGCTGCAGCAGGACAAGGCCCTCACAGTCCTAAAGATAAGAAATTGGACCAGAGACAAATCATTAACAGAATTTTGAAGTAAAGAGAAAGGGTCTCTGAGCTGGAGAGAGGGACATGGCTTCCCCGGGTCACAGTCCCAAGGACATCTCTGGAAGCAGCACCAGTTCTGAAGGGGGAACAGAAGACTGCTGTCCTCAGTCGGGGTCTGAGTCGGGTTCCGAGGAGAGCTGCCCCTCCATGGTCTCACAAATGGCATCCTGCAGGGATGTCAGCTGACCCCGGGGACTCATCCCCATGGGCTGGATGACTCTGTGCCTGTGAGGGAAAAGCATGGTGCGGCTGGGGAAGGGGCCTGACGGGGGCGGGGGGGGGGGGGGGGGGCGGTGGCAGAAGTCCTGTTCAACCTCGACTACTTCCTTGTGCTCCACTAAGTTGTTCCTGTTTCCTGGGGAATCCCAACTGCTATCCGGTGGCTCTGGGACGTTGTGCAGACTCTTAATTTCTCTAGATCTCGATTTTCATCGTCTGCGCAACAAACATAATATCAATCTCAAGTCTAATCCCTTCCTGGGGCGTTTCCTTTGTCTCAAACCTTAGGAATGCAGCCTGGCCTAAGCCTGGCTCTGACCTCACCTCCTGGGGCCCACCAGACTGCACACAGGCCGGGGGTCCTGCCCTCCCTTCTCCCAGCCGTGGGCCCCTCCTCGCCACACCACGTACCTGGAGAGCTTGTCAAACATGTTCACCAGCTTCATGGCCTCATGCTCTTTCTGCTCCTCCGTCATGCCCTCCGTGGGGTTGGGCGGCTTCTCCTCCACCCTCCCGGTCACTGGGTTTATGCTGCTTCCCAGGGGAGGGGGTGTAGGGGATGCATCAGTGACTCTCTAGGACAGGAGGCCGCTGCACGCGGTGGGTGGAGTCCCACACGTCCTGCCTGGCCTGACGAGCCCACTCTCCGGGGGCGGGGCACGAAGCAGGGCAGCTGCAGGAGGCCTCCCTCCAGGGGCGGTGAACCAGCTCCTGCCACCTGGAACTCCTGGTCCCCCAACTGCCTGGCCCCCTTCAGTCCATGTTCTCAACAGAACACCCTGACATCAGCATGTATCGCTCACGGGACCAGTGCCCGACTCCCAAAGTCCTACCCGTCTTGTCGTCCTGTGTCCCACCCACCCCGAGGGTCCATATGGCTGTGGGACCAGGGACCAGGCTGAGTGAGGGAGCCGAGGGGGTAGGGGCACACACCTGGCCTTGGCTTCCTTGTACTCATCGGTGTCTGTGTCCTCGTCCTCCGAATACTGGCCCTCAGGCCGGCCCCCCGCCATGAGGCCCCTGGCAGCCAGGAGGCCGGCGGCATTCCCGTAGCCCGTGTACTTGATGAATCGGGGCACTGAGGGGCAGGGCAGAGGTCAGTGTGCGAAGGTGGCTGGGAGGGACAGGCGTGGGGCTGGATCCCAGCACTCACCATTCTCAGAGCACAGGACAAAAAGGAACTCAGCGGCCACTCTCTTCACATCAGTGTCCAGGTGTGTCATGAGGCGAACGAGCTTGTTCCTCAACAACTCCCCAACCTCGGGCCGGGTCCTCACGTCCCGCAGTGGGGGCAGCACCTGGGGAGGCAGCCGTCCCTCAGCCTGGGCCCGAAGTGGCTGGGGTCTGTGAGCAGGGCCCTACCCCAGCCCCTCTGCCCCATACCTGGGACTTCAGGAACTTCCTGGCAGGGCGGTGCATGCGGGCACACTCTGTCAGCACGCTCAGCACGGGGGCCACGCTCTCTTTCAGCCTGTGCGTCTGCAGAAAAGCCTCTGTCACCGGGGCTGTGCCTCCACCTGACCTGAGACTGGGGGTGGGGTGGAGGGCGGCCTACACACACACACACACACCAGATGGTCCTGGTAGGAGGCTCTCAGGAAGAAGCCTTGCCACAGTTAGTCAGCTGAGGGGCCAAGAGTGGGCAGTGGGTGTCTGTGTGAGCTTCAAGAGGGCCGCAGAAGGAACTTAACTTAGGAGGGTTCGCATGTGCTCTGCGACGTGGGGCAAATAACTCATCTACTCTGACTTCCTCACTTATATACCAAAGTCGTGGAGAAAATACAGGGTGTTCATAGCCATTAGCACACCAAGAGTACGTGACCTGTCCTCCAAAAATAGTGGCCAAAACACAAGAAAAATCCCTACTCTGTGGGCTTCATGGACCCAGACAGCAAAGAACTCCTTTTCCTCCCTGGCCTCCCCCCACTTACCTCCCAGGACCCCAACCCTAGCAGCAGTAGTGGTAAGGACAGACAATCGCAGATATGATGTCCAACGCAGGAGACCCAGCTCCCAGCATACGTGAGCAATGTGGATTCCCAAGGGGTCCACCTAATCTCACTCCACCCCGATCTGCAGCCTGCGTAACGTCCGCGAGCTCCCAGAGGAGCCGTTAGAGGGCTGGCCCGCCAATGTCCTGTGTGCAGGCACAGGAATCAGGTAGCCTCTGGCTCAAGATGCCTGTGGGTCCCCTCGGATGCCAAGAGACAACTGATGCTCGTTCCCAAGGGCTGTGTGTACACAGCAACACTGAGAGTCTAAAGACACAAGCACGGACTCAAGACAGATCCCCAAAGAGCTCTGAAAAGTCAGTGCTTTGTTTGACTTTGAAAACGCCTTATGGTAACCAGCAAAACTAAAACCTTCAAGTGTGTGTGTGAGAGGATCCACATGTTTCTCAGGGAGGAATCTGGTTTTCTGCAAGCTGGACCACAGAGCAGCTGGAGAAATCGCCCGAATCACACTTCCAGGCTGATGTCCGCTTACCAGTGTGGACTGTAAAAAAGCAGTGCCCACGGCTGCTTGGGAAAGTCAGAGCCACCGAGGAGCCCACACGTCAGGTCCCTCTGCCCACCTGGTGCAGACGCTTCTCCAGGAAGCTGAGAAGGACATGAATCACATCCATGTTTGCTCCAAGGAACTCCAAGGAGCCTTTGCGTGGCTCCAGGGTAAGGAGGACGTCCAGACACTTGAGGGGCAAGTTTCCCAGGAGGTTCACAGTGTGGCTGAGAACAGATGGGGAGGAGGGCTTGATAAGTCGGATCCCCTAACATAGGTACAACCCTCGGTGTCCCCCGCAGAGGCCACACATGACATGGACTAGGGTCTGGGGGCTTGACGACAGGAACCAGAGGCCAGAGCTGAGGGTGGGACCGACCTTGGAGGTGTTTCCACTTAATGGGGTGAGTTCCTAAGGACGGGGGCACTGTCTGCAGATGCCCTCCCTGCCAGGCTCTGTCTGGGTTGAACCACCACAATCTCTGGAAAACCAGAACGTGCCCAGGCACAGGTCACTGAGACAGAGATGAGTAAGCACATCACCCTGTAAACACCACATTATTCGTTACTACCCCAGTTGGAGAGACATTCCCATTCTCAGATCCACACCTCTTGTCCTAGCCACGTACTGACGTACTATAGAAACACACTGACGTCCAGTCCCACCTAGATAAGTGAAGACTCTCTAGGGTGGAGCCCAGCCCACACCCAGGGCTGGGAACCACTCTCCAGACAACTGAGCACACTTCCCTTCCACCTAACAGGCCCCACCCTCACCCGTGGAACTCCTCTGTGCGGTCTCCAGCAGCAGCAACCATCACACAGTGCCGCAGGATGGTCCCCAGGTGCCGATAAAGGGAAGCATCTTCCTGACCAAAAAGAAAGGGATCCCTGTGAGAGGAAGCCCCACTCCGGGATCGTGTGCACGGACCACGCATCTCCTCCACTGCCTCCACACCTAGCCCCTTGGCCTCTCCTCCATACCCTCGAGAGCATTTCCTTGACCAAGACCGTCACCAGGTCCTCTTGGGATGAAGTCACAGTGTCCTCTAGCCCCATGCACCAAACAGTCCTCCCGCCAGGCTGCAAGAGCCAGATACGGCCTCCACCTCTCTTAGAAACATTCTTTGAGGCTCCCTGCCCAAAATGTGCATCTCCTCGCCTCCTCCTGATAGGCTGAGAGCTCTGCCTGTCCTCTCCCCATCTCATACCCAGAAACTTGCAGGTACCCTACAGGCAGACAGATGCAGGAAACATCCACACCATTAAGCCCTACCCGTGGGCTCAGGTCGGTCCTCACCTCGTCCACCTCTCTCTTGATGGAATCGAAGGTGATGTTGAAGAGCACTTTGAGGATCTCCATGGCCCGCTCAGTCTCCTGGGGAGGAAGGAGCTCAGGCGGGTTCTCTTCGGGGGTCATTCCCAGTGTCAGCTCCAGCGCATCAGTCAGCAGGTGCACTCCCCGCAATTCCTGAAACAGCTGCTGGCGCACGTCGGTGCGAAGTGCCGTTAGCAAGAAGAGGAGGCGCAAATCAAAGAACTGGATGTCGTGTGGGAAGCTGCTCTTGTGATATAGCCCCACGCGCTCTGCGAGCCTCACCACCAGGCGGGCCTCTG
This sequence comes from Callorhinus ursinus, assembly GCF_003265705.2. Classification (NCBI taxonomy): domain Eukaryota; kingdom Metazoa; phylum Chordata; class Mammalia; order Carnivora; family Otariidae; genus Callorhinus; species Callorhinus ursinus. The sequence continues at coordinate 36,650 of NW_027397180.1, read as the reverse complement.
CTGCCAGCACCTGTGCCACCGGGCTGCTGAGCACGAGGTTGCAAAGGCACTTAAGGGACTCGAGTACAACGTCCATGTCCAGAGGCTCCGGGGCCGACTGCTCGAAGGCGATGCCAGCATAGCGGGCAAGTGCCTGCAGGCTCTGGCGGCCGGTGAAAGGGTCCAGGCAGCTCCGGTCCCTGGACAGGATGCGGATGCTTTGCAGCCAGGTGACGCGGCGGGAGGGTGGCAAGCCCTGCTCCAGGACCGAGACCAGCAGCTCCGCCAGTCTCTGTGGGCAGGGAGGAGAAGAGCGGCTCCACCAGGCCCCCTTGCCCGGGGCCACCCATGCCTGCCCCTTTACCCCTCGGTCAGCACCCACCTTCCTGTCCTCCTGCTGGGCATCATCAAACGTGAAGCTCTGGGAGTTCTGCAGAGAGACCCAGAGGCTCAGGGGGCTCCGTGGGTGGGGTCCCGAGTCCACAGGCCCCCTCTGAGCAGATGGCGCTCCACCCCCGCCCCTGAGTGTGTGCACGCAGACTCTCTCGCCCGAGCAACGCCTCACGGACTCGGCGCCCCTCGCGCTGCGCTCGCACCGCCCGCAGGCCCCTTGCCGCACACACCATCTCAGGACCGGCCACAACGCGCGCCCCACCCTGCCCCACCTCTTCCGTGCATGTACCACGATCACGGCTCTCGCTCACCTCTCGGTTGTACGTGCGCAGAGCCTCCATAATCACGTCCTCCTCTCCCGCCTCCACAGCATCCGCAACCACCCGGGGCTCCATGACGCCCCCGGGCTCCCGCGCCGAGCAGGCGGGAGGGGCTTCGCTTCCCGGCTCCGGGCGGAGTCCAGCCGCTCCGCCCTGCGTCGGCGCGCGGGGGAAGCCGGGACTGGGTGCGCCGCGCCGCGCCGCGGGGCGGGGGCGGGGCCGGGGCCGGGGCCGGGGCCGGGGCCGGCGCCGGCG
>NW_027397180.1:12145-35603 GCF_003265705.2 Callorhinus ursinus | reverse complement strand
GGGGCCGGGGAAGCCGGGACTGTGTGCGCCGCGCCGCGGGGCGGGGCCAGGGCTGCGCGCGGCGGAGGCGGGGACTGTGTGCGCCGCGCCGCGCCGCGGGGCGGGGCCAGGGCTGCGCGCGGGAGAGGCGGGGACTGTGTGCGCCGCGCCGCGGGGCGGGGCCAGGGCCGCCGGCTCCTTAAGGTGGCCAGACCTGGGTCGGCTGACTGGAGCTTGAAGGTTTTGCTCGGGAGTCGGCGGAGATTTCAAAGATCCCACTAGGTGATTGTTCGACCTCGGGGTCGAGTCGCCTCCGAACCTAATAGGGACCTCTGCTTCTTGGGCTGGAAACCCCAGCAGGCGAGGGCCTTAGCCCACCCCACCAAGTCTCCCACCCACGCCCCTCGTGATGCACAGAACAAGCGGAAGTCGAGGGGAAAGCCGAGGTGGAAAGGACTTTGCAGCCCCGGGACTACTTGGTGTGTTCAACAGGGGTCTGAGTACCTATCGAACGCTAGGTCCCTGCTTCCGTAGAGCTTGTGTTCCAAAAGTGAAGACAAGGAAAAACGGACAAATAAGACGGCTTGAGGCAGTCATAGCGCTGTGATTAGAAAAGGGGCCTGGTGGGCTGCAGAGGGGTCTGAGGAAGTGCCATTTTTGCTGAGACTGGACGGTCCAAAGGGACCTGGGGGAAGGTCGTTCAAAGCAAAAGGAGCGGCCAGTGCAAAGATGGGAACGGCCGCGGTGGGAGAAAACAGACATCCTCGGAGCTTAAAGAAAGGGGAGAGTGGGGAGGGGTCCGGATGAAGTCAAAGCCCGATCGTGTGTGACCCAGATGCAGAGTGGCCTGGACTGAGTTTCCCCGTCTGAAAGGCAGAGGTGATGCACGTTCCCGTTTCAGTGTGTCGTCGGGAGGACTAAACGACACGCAGCAAGTGCTCCAGTACGCTGGCTTGGTGTCCACTGTGCATCAAGCCTTTGTTGGACGTCCCCTCCCATTCCCAGAGCCCAGATGCGACGGCAAGAAGCACTGGCTCCTACCGTCCCTGCCACCCCCACACTCCCACCCCTCGTTCTGGCCACGTTTTCCTTCTGAATGCTTCACCCCTGCATCTTCTGCAGCGCTCGCCCGTTCCGGGCGCTGGTCTCCACCTCGTCCCACGGCAGTAACGGGGGCCTACGTTCGCACCGCAGCCTGGCGGGGTGGAGGGCCCGGCGCGCCCCCTTCCAGCCTCTCTCGCGGGAGGAAGCGCCTGGGAGCGCTCCCCAGGTAGGACCTGACCCCGCCTCCGGCGCGATTGGCCGCTAGAAGTGTCTGTCCTTGCGGTCATTGGCAGGGAAAGCCCTAACGGCCCGCCCCCTCCCCCGTCCGGACGTGAAACGGACCTTGGCCGGAAGTGGGCGGGCCCGAGCGGAAGAGGCGGGGTCGGGGGGCCTTCCTTGCGACTGCGCCACGTCCGCCGAGGCTGCGGCCGCGCGGCTGACGGAGGCCCGAGGCCGGGGCCGGGGTCGGGGCCGGGCGCCATGGCGGACTGGGCTCGGGGTGAGCGCGAGGGAGCGAGCCGGGTGGCGGCGCGGGCGGCCGTCACCGACGGGGCTGCCCGCAGGAGACGCTGCCGGCGGGCGAAGCCGGGCTGCCCGCGCCGGGGAGGGGTCGCGGGGGCCCTCCGAGGTCGCTCTGCCTGGGGCCTCGGGCGGGTTCACAGGCCCCGGAAGCTAGCGCTGGGGGAAGGGGCCTTACGTCCTCTGAGAGCCCCTGTTCTCACCCGGGAAGCGGGATGCTGATGCCGGCGTCGCTGGGCTCTTGTGACTTGAGGAATGAACGAACGTGAAGTGGTTGGTAGGGTGTTAACATCCCCTCCTTTGGGGTGTGTGCACGTCAGCGATTCGTAGGGCCGGGCCCCGGTTGGATCCGTCCCGTTGAGGCGTCCGGCCCGCGGCAGATTTGCACTCCGGACCTTGGGGGGGAGGCGTTTCTGACCCACCTGATGTCACAGAGATTCGGAGTCACCTGGCCTGGTGCTAGTCACGTGTCAGTTCTCAGCATGGATCGTGCGCTGGGGTGCCGGTGCGTTCTGCCTGGGGCATGTTCGCAGGGCCAGGGCTCACACAGGCCGGCATGTGTGAAGTCCATGCAGCCGACCTTGGCGTAGGGTCGGGCCTGCTTAACGGACGTGAGCCCAGTTCCCCGAGACTTCAGCTTGTCCGGGAAGAATTGGAGCGAGAGCCTTGAGGCCACAAACGGCTGATGTGCAGGGATCAAGGGCAGTGCTCACAGGTAGATGCGCCCCCTCAGACTCTCCCTTCTCACAGCCCAGAGCCCCGCCGCTGTGGAGGAGATTCTAGACCGGGAGAATAAGCGGATGGCCGACAGCTTGGCTTCCAAGGTCACCAGGCTCAAATCGGTCAGTGGTGGTCCTCCCTTCATCTCTGCCTGGCACTCGAGTGGGGGCCAGAGGGAGGGTAGAGGCTGGGAAGGGGGTCGGGTTGATCCCGTCTTCCTTGTCTCATCCATGGCAGCACTCATCTGCGTGAGGCCCAGGTGACACCTGGATCTCCTGATCCCTGCTGGTGGCACTATGCCTGGCAGAGTTGTTGGCAGGGTCTGCTGGTCTCCTGGGGGGGTCAAGTGCCATCCACTGTGTCCTCCCTGGCTTGACCTTGCCCCTTCTGTGTCCTGACCAGCTGGCCCTGGACATCGACAGGGACGCAGAAGACCAGAACCGCTACCTGGACAGCATGGTAAGGGTCTGCAGTATGCGCGGGCATCGCGGTCAGCTCTGCCCCACACTGTTGTGCCCCCAGTGTTGCTTGTGGCGCCTGCGTGGCAGTCGTGGAGGTGCTGCCCCTGTGTGACCTTGCTGGGATTCCTCCCTCAGGACTCGGATTTCACAAGCATGACAGGCCTGCTCACGGGGAGCGTGAAGCGCTTTTCCACAATGGCACGGTCTGGGCGAGACAACCGGAAGCTTCTCTGTGGTATGGCCGTGGGCCTGATCGTGGCCTTTTTCATTCTCTCCTATCTCCTGTCAAGGGCAAGGACTTGAGCCACTAGGAGCTGACTTCTGTGGGTGCCTGGGGCAACCTGGGTCTTCCCCTGCCTGGTGTCCTAGGCTCCAGAGGACCTACCTGCAAAATACTCCTTTGAAATGATGGTCGTGGCTTAGGGATTTTCTTCCTGTCTGATGTGTTCATGGCTGCCTCTGATCGAGTGAGCTCATGTTGGCTGGCCCCATGTGTGTAAGGGTCTCTTTCCCTTGAGGGAAACCAAGGCCCAGGCCCCTGTGCTACTCTGGGTACGAAAGGCTCTGGCAGAGCCAGGTGTGAGCAGAGCCTCTGGAAATCCTGGACATGGCTACCTGTGGCCCGCAGCCCTTCCCTTGTCCCTTGGGGCTCTGACGTCTCAAGGCTCTGCCCTATGCGTGTCTCTGGGTAAGGCCACGTCTGATGCCTGAGGTGCCTGGAGCTGACACCGGAAGGGGGTTTGGCTGTGAAGTTGGAGCACCATCTCAGCTCAGAGATTGCAGCTCCCCTTGGCTAGGGCTGCTGAGTATGGGCAGATCAGCCTCGCCTGCCCTCCAGACCCTCGGGGAAGGGCAGGCGATTGTGGATGAAGAAGTAAGTGGACCACAGCCTTGGCTGGAGGCACTGGGCCCTGCTCCTTTTGGATCTCACAGTCTTGTATCCAGGAGCAGAAACTCCCATTTTCTCAGGATTCAAGATCGAGCCAGCACCAAAGATGTGTTTCTGGGGGACCAGACCTCGAGAAGCAGTTCCACCTGGCGTTTCAGAGTCAGGCAGAATGTGTGTTGGGGAGGCGCCTTCTGTGGTTTGAGACAGGAGGCTTCCCTACAAGGACTCTCCTCGTGGGGCCGTGGGTCGCTTCCTGAGGGTCACCAGGCAGCTTCTGCTCCACCACGTGAGGCCCTTCAGCAGTGAGCTCCCTCACTAAGGGCACTCTCAGTTCTCCCCCCAGCCTCTGCGGGCTGCCCTCCATGCCCGCCTCTCCCTGGGCCCTCACTGCCCACTTGGCCAGCCCCATGTTCACACAAACCAAAGCACAGGCCCGCCTGAGCCAGTGGCTTCTCACCCCATGGTGAGGTGTCGGCACCCTCATTGTGCATAAATACGTGTAAGAAACAGTTCATCATCTGTGTCCTTCCCTACCCTTGTTCCTGTCTTCTGCCAGTGCAGTCACTCGCGCTTACCCCCAGAGGACTGTCAGCTCTGCCCCACACCGTGCGCTGTGCAGGCCCCTGGTGTGACTCTCACACGCTGACCGCACCTCTGCTCCGGTCTCTGGCTCTGGCCACCTCACCTTCAGCACTGCTGCTGCTCCCTATTCTCCCTTCTGTGTCCCTTGTCTGTCCAGCAGGCCCGGCCCCTCCTCACATTGTCACCACAGTACTCTTCTCGCATTGGACCTGCTGGGCTGCTCAGCCTCCTGGAGGAGGGGGACCCTACCTTCCTACTTCTGAGTGCTGTGTTCTGACAAGAAGCTGATCTGTAAGATCAGCTTACCTGCCTCCCTGTCTGTGGGGCTTTGGTATTTCCCCTGACTCCTTGACATTCCTTTTCAGGCCCCCATGGTCCTGCCTCCCTCCCCAGTCCCCACGCACTATGGCTTTGAGTTAGCCATCTCATGTTAAATCTTGTGATGGGGGGGCATGTCCACTGGTCACCAAGCTTACTAGACCTGTGTAGTGTCTCCGTCTGGTGGCATATTGCAGATGGACCCATACCCTGCATCCCGCCTGGGCCTATGGTGCTGACCTCTTCCTGAGAACATGGCTCAGTTGTGGGAGCCGCACCACACTACAGATTCGATGCAGGCTGGTTTAGATTTTGTGTTTCGGGTAGTCTTGATGAGTGCTTTCTGCTGTCCCCCTGAGACCTCAAGCTGCAATGGTCTCTCCTAAAGCCCCCATCTCTGCCTCCCCGCCTCCACTTCCATAGCTCTTTGTGGCCCTTCCGGCTATTTTGGGGTCTGGGTTTTAGTTCCTTTCTGGTTTACCATTTTGTTTCTCATTGCACTGGGATGGATTCCATGATGGGGGCATGTCAGCTCTGCTGCCGACCTGTCAGAGCCTTTGCCCTCCTCCTGCCTCGCCTCGGGCGCTCAGCACCTACCCCTGGCGTAAGTGCGGTTTGCTGACGTTGGTCCCTGAAACCACCAAAACAAAAAGGACCTGCGGACCCGACCTGTGCCAAGTGAGGACATTCTGCCAAGCTTTATCCCACAATTCAAGAACAAGGCATTTAGCAATAAAGATTTGGAATAAACAGCTTCATGACGAAGTGAACAATCTTTGGTGTCCTCATTTTCTTGGGTGCCTGAGGGTTTCATCTGGAGCTGACCCTGGTCCACAGACTGGCCGTGGATGCTGGTGGTCTGGACCCTACCTCCTTCCCTCTCTGGTTCTGTCATGTCCCTGCACCTTTCCTCACTTCTTCCTCCTACCCCCAGCGGGAGGTTTCTGTCAAGTTTCTATAACCACCGCTAAGGGTTAAATGAATAGACGTGAGGTACTCGGAACACAGCCTCGTGGTCCCAGCTGAGAGGGTCAGCGGCCATAGTATACTTCGTACTGCTACAGCTGGTGGGCTCACAGGGATGACCCTCGGGGCCACCCACCCTGCGGGCTTCACAGCAGCCTTTCCCCAGGGCTGCGGTGAAATCCACACTCCACTCTTCAAGGCCTGGCCTTGGACTCCAGGCAGCCTCTGGAAATGCCTGTCTTTGGCCTTACTCAGGTGCCCCCTTCCTGGCCCACGTCCTTGTGCTTCCTGTGTTGCCTTTGCTGTTAACAGATCACCTTAAAAAACTTAGTCACAATTAGAATAATTTATGTCTTACGGTTAGTGTGGTTGGAATTCCAGACCAGCATGGTGGGGACGGCCTAGTGGCCGACCTGAGCCTGGGGCTGCTGACACCTGAAGGCTTGGTCACGTGCCTGCAGTTGGTGCTGGTGTGCTTCCTGCCTGGATGCTGATGTGGCCTCACCAAGTGTTGAGCTCACGCCACGGTGGCTGGTGTTGGAGTGAGGAAAGGGAGGGGGTTGCCTAGCTCCACAAAGGAGCTGTTCCCTTTGTATGTTGTATGGCCTGGCCTCAGAGGTCATGCAGTATCACGTTACTGAGGGTGGTCACAGGTTCTAGTCCAGATTGAAGGGGAGGGGCACAGACCTCATGGTGGAGAGCCGGTCATAAAGGGACAAGACCCTGGGGAAGGGGCGGATGCTGGTGTGACCATCCTTGGAGTGTACAATGAAATGTGACGTGCAGGGCCCAAGGCGGAATTAGGAGGGCGGGCGTGGCAGGGTGTCCAAGGGTCCCAAGCCCCCTCTCTGCTCAGACCCCAGGCCCTGGAAGCCAGGATAGGACCCAGCCACCTAGGCAGGAGCCCCTTTCTGGGAAAGCTTGATTCTACTGCCAAGACAAACTCATTACTAATGCAATCTGTGATTTATTAAATATCTGGGCACAGCAGGAAATGAGATTAGCAAATGGGAAAGCATCATAGAAAAAATAACTGGTCACAACTGTCCAAACAAGTATGCTCTGCCCTGCAGGGCCAGGCTGGCCACAAGCCCAGCTGGTGGAGGAGGTGTCCTGAGCCCACGACCCAGGGCATCTGTGGTGGGAGCATGATGTGCAGAGGCTCTGGGGTAGGGTGGGGGCCAGGGCTATTCTACATCCACCACCAGGGGTGTCATGTAGTCGGAATGTTTGACGCCAAAGGTGACGACGGGGGCGCAGGGCTTGGTCACTGTCACCTGGGAGAGGAGAGGCTGTGAGAAGAGCTGGTACCCCTGCCCCGCCTGACGGGCTCTGCCCTCCCGGGGGCCAGAGCTGCTGACAGTGGCTTCCCTGTGCCTCCTGCACCTGGGCCAGGCTGACGGCAGCAAGACCACACTGCCAGGTTAAACAGAGGCCGTTGTGTGGTGAGTGCTCCGCACACTAACTGTCACTGGTTTCTGGGGAGGCAGACCCTGCCAGCTGGGGAAATGGATGTGCCACGAATGCCTAGCATGCTAGGGGTGCATGGCCACTGTGACCCTCACGGGCCCTTCCCCACCACACCCACTCTGGGCTTGCTCCCCAGCTACTCCTCCGGCCTGTCCCCCCCCCCCCCCCACCGGCTCTGCCCCTGCCAACCCCACTCCCCCGGGTTGTGCCCCCAATAACTCAACCACTCTGGCCTGTGGTCCCTGCTCCCCAGGCTGTGCCCCCCCCACTCTGGGTGGTGCCCCTGCTACCCCTCCCCACTGGGTCATGACCACCCCCACCTCCTCTGGGCCATGTCACCCCCATCCCCACTCCCTCCTCACTGTAACCCCCCACCCCTCACCCCACCCCTCTGGGCCCTGCTCTTCCTAGACCTTCTCAGGACTGTGGGCTCCTGGTCCTGGCTTGAGGGTCTTGTCCCCTGGGGGCTCCACCCGGGCTGCCATGGTGTACTGTGGAGCCTTGAACTTTGTCACCTGCACATCCGTCTGGCGATAGGCTGCAGGACCTGGGGTCTAGGAGGCAAAAGAGGCTCAGACAACCTCAGCTGACAGGGCATGTGGCTCCAAAGGATAGGGGGCCAGCATCGGGCAATGGGTTTCAAGCTTGAGCCACTGTGTGTCTGTGTGTCAGTGGTCCCTTTTGTCCCCAGACAATAGTCGCACCGTGGGGATGACCTTCTCTGTGCGGGACATTGCCCTTCCACAGAAGCCTTGCTCTGGCAATGACACCCAGTGTGTGCCAGTCCCAGGCTTGTCCCTTTGGTGTGTGCTAGAGAGGCCCCTTTCCAGCTGGGACTCTGTCCTGCGGGACTCGATGGCGGTGAGATGGGCGGGCAAGGTCAGCAGTGCTGTGACGCCACCTTGGCATTCTCCCCAGGGTCCTCAAGCTCCCAGGCATGTGCTCACCTCAGGGCCTTTGCACTGGCTATTTCTGCAGCTGGAACGCTCCTCCCCCAAATATCTCACAGCTTTTCTTCTTCTTCCCATCTTCCTGTAGGCCACTCTATCAAAGGCTGCTCCTTGCCCTCCCCGCAGCCTTCTGTAAAGCCCCTTCCCTGCTCAGCCCTCCTCATCACTGTTGCTCTCTGCATCTTTGTCCATTGTCTGCCCCTCCTCACCCCTAGACTGTAACCTTGTGTGTGTGTTGGGGGGGGCAGGGTGGTGCCAGGCATGTGGCAGGCACCCAGAGGAAGAAGAACTGACAGGCTTCAGTCTGGTGGCGCCGGGGTCTGGGGGAAGGGGCCAGATGGGCCACCTCTGGGGGATGAACAGTGCTGCGCCCTGTCGGGGGGACCCTTGCCTTGTGCAGGTCGTCACTGAAGCTGCCCAGCTTGCTGCGACCCTTGATGGAGAAGGAGGGCTGGGAGGCCTTGCCGACAGTGTGGGGCCCCATTACCACAGGTAACATGTAGGCGGCAGGGCCTGCGGGGTGCATGGGCATTGAGTGTCAGGCTGGACAGAATCCTGCATCCAGAGTCTCAGATGGCTCCTTCCCTGGGGCTTTCCACTTCCAGGAGAGCAGCCATCAGGTTGCCCTGTCTCCCCCACCTCCCCCACCACCCATGTCATGATCCCCAACCCGGTCGGATGTTGGCTGTCAGGGCTGCTGCATACCTGGGGTGCTGTCCACTCGAAAGGTCTTGGTCCGGGCAGAAATGGAGTGGCTGGGTGCTGAGTCAAACACGCATTTGGTAGATTTCTCTGGAAAGTAGTCACCTGGCTCGGGAAAGGAGTGGAGGGTGTGCTGGGAGGGAAAGGACCATGCAGACAGGCTGCTGGCCCTGCTCAGGGGGTCAACTGCAGGTGCAGGGCCTCTAGACCCCAATACAGACAGTGACTGAGATTGGTCGGGGGTACTGCAGGAATCGGGGGACAGGTGCAGCTCTGGAGGAGGAAGGGCCAGGCTCTGATGTAGGCCTGGTGCAGGGACTCAGGCCAAGAAAAGTTCAGGCCAGAGTGGGGCCTGAGGGTCTCCAAGGCTGCTTTGGGCCCGATGGCACCCCTTGTGAGGAAAATGAAGGGTTAGGAGGCCCAGGACGCCTGTGTCCCCTCACACCCTCACCTTGACAGGACACGCAGTAACCATCAGCAGGGCTGGGCAGGGCTGCGGGTGGGCCAGAGTCACTTACCAGGGCCAGGGGTCATGATGGTCTTGGTGCGATAGCGCCCCAGGATGGAGTAGGCGGGGCCGAGGTCCTTGCCAGTCCTCAGTATCTTGGGGTTCACACTGTAGCGGGGCCCTGGGGAGCAGTTCTCTGCCAGGAGCATGGGGGCCCCCCGGAAACTGTAGGCTGGTGCACGCAGCTTGGTGGGTGTGTGCTTCACAAAGCCTGTGGGGCAGAGCCTCTGAGCAGCCTGGAGCCAGACACCACCCTTCTCCCCACCGTATTGTCCCCAGAGGGGTTCATGGGCTGGGAGTCAGGGATGAGCCCTCAGCCTCCCCAGCCCTATCGCACACACCCACCCCTCAGAGCCCCTCCTAGACCGTCCCTAGACTCTCCCCAGGCCTGCCCTAGCCTCATTCCAGGCACCCCCCCGATCCCCCCAAATCCTCCCCAGACCCATCCCAGGCCCCTCAGGGCCAGCCCATGTACCCCCAGACCCTCTTCAGGCCTCCTCAGTGCCCGCCCCAGGCCTCCCACCCCCCAGACCTTCCTTAGACCCACCCCAGACCTGCCCCATGCCCTCCCCAGACCCCCATCAGACCCTCTCCAGGCCCTCCCCAGGCTCAGACCAGGCCCCCTCCCCAACCCTCCCCAGGCCCATCCCAAGCCCACCTCAGACCTGGCTCCTGCCCCCACCCCAGTCCCATTCCAGGCTCCTAGGCACTTACCCGTGGTGGGTGGAATCAGGTACTTGGGTCCTGGGCTGCTGTAGAGGGCCATGATGGGCCCCCGGGGGCGATGGGGCCTCCAGGTGCCCACCCATACTTCCTCTGCCATGGCTGGCTCTGTCCATGGGACGGGAGGTTGACCAGGGGCTGGGAAGACCCAACTCCTCACCCCGTCCCTGCTTTGTCCCCACTGATGGGCAGAACTTCAGGCCACAGTCTCCTCAGTGAGCTCTTGAGCTGGGGCCCAGACTTACAGAACTTCTGCTTGGAGTAGTGGGCTTGCTCTGCCCTCACCAACGCTAAGAGGAGGAGCTCCAGACACTCGTGTGCATGCCCAGAAGGGCTGTCTCTTCCAGCCCTCACAGACCACCCCTCCCTGGCTCTAAGGGGGTTCTGGGCAGGTTTCTCCTACTCAGAGGACCCTAGGCATTACTGGGCAAGGAGCGGTGGGCAAAGGTGGGAAACTTCTTGGCTGAGACTGTGCCACGGGGTGGGGGGCAGGCCGTTCCAGAGGGGCCCTCACCTCTTTGGTCCGGGAGCTGCGCTCAGAGCAACCTATGGACCAAGCCTTCTCAGAGGCGGTCCCGTTGCTCCGGCCTCAGTGCCAGGGAGTTCCCGGAAAAGGGGCATGGAGAGGTAAGCCTCTCCTCTCCCCAGGGGGCCTGGAGAATTGGGGAGGGGCCCTAGCCCCCAAGCTCTAGAATGTGGCTCTGTGGGACAGCAGGTTCTAGATCACTATCTGTGTGAGGGAGACAATGGCCTCTGCCCAGGGAACCCCCACCCTCACCACGCATGGTTCAGGTTGGGACTTTGCTCTGCTCCTCATTGCAATGGGTGGGGCAGGGGCTCGGAGGGCAGGAAAAGGGACAGCAAGGTTCTGTACTGGACAGGGAGGCCATGGGGCCCAGAACTGGAGTGGCGGGGGACCGAAAGTTGTGAGGGGCAGAGAAGAACATAGTCAGCTCTGCCCCCAGTGAAGACCACTGACCCCGGGGAACTGAAACACAGGAAGGCTCCAGCAGTTGGGATCCTGGGATCCAAGGTGAGGGTTGGGGAGTTGGGGTGGGGAGCTGATGCTCTCCCGTGGAACCTTTCTCAGACCCTGCTCTCCCTCCTGGGCCGCTGCTGGCTGTGTCCACCCCTCGGAGCATGGGTGTCCTCAAGAGCAGGTTGCACTTTCTTCTTGACTCTGTCGAGGTTCCTCTTGGGGCTACGGCTCAGGTCTGCATTTCTTCCAGGTAGACTCTTTACTTGGGTGATTTTGGGGAGATTGCTTTCAACCCCTGGACCTGTGCCATTGTGTATATTTATTATCTCGGAATGACAGCCTTCAGAGGCAGAGCGCCCCCAGCCTGACCTCCCTGTCTTGGCCATGTCCTCTGCCTGGGGCACTTTGTCCCTGCCTGCTCTGAGTCACTGCTCCTGCACCCCACCACTGCCTCTGCCGGCCTTCCTGTGTCCATCCACCTGCCTGTCTATCTGACTTGCTCTGTCCACATGGGTATCTGGTGGGTCTGCCCTCTGTGTGGGGCTACTTCTTTTTTTTTTTTTTAAGATTTTATTTATTTATTTGACAGAGGGAGACACAGTGAGAGCAGGAGCACAAGCAGGGGGAGTGGGAGAGGGAGAAGCAGGCTCCCCACGGAGCAGGGAGCCCGATGCAGGGCTCGATCCCAGGACCTGGAATCATGACCCGAGCCGAAGGCAGACGCTTAACGACTGAGCCACCCAGGCGCCCCTGTGTGGGGCTACTTCTATGTGCGTGCTCTGTGGATGTGACCCTGTGTATGTGAATCTCCATGTGCGTGTAGTTGTGCCCTGAGTGTGGGGAGAGACAGGAGCCAGAACCTGAGCTGCAGGAGGCTTTATTGATTGAACAGTTTTAGGGTACATTCACACACGGGGAAGTGGTAATGGGGTGGCGTGGCCATGGCTGCTTGTGTAGCTGGTCCTGTGGCTGCTTGGAGCCCTGACTGGGGTCTGCTAAGCATCATCTTCACTGCCCAGCACTTGCACCTGGAAGGCAGACAGGTGTGGGCCAAGAGGGGTCCTATCCTTGGTGACCAATAACTAGAAAACCCCATCTCCATTGGGCAGACAGAGCCAGGCCGGCCCCTGGGGGACAGTAGGCTCTAGCACATTTTGGCCAGTCCTCTCCTAGCAGCTGGGGAAGTGGTGTGTGCACCTGTGTGGATGTGTGCGTGCACTTGTATGCAGGTGTTCCTATGCATGTATGTATGTGTAGGGGAGGCTAAGGGTGCTCTGTGGGGAGTGAAGTCTGGGATATCTACTTCTGCTGACTGCGGCATGTCAGCTGTCTGTAGGGGTGGTAGGCTGCATTGGGGGGATAATCAGGAGCCATGGCATTTGGTGGAGGGCCAGTAGGGCAGAGCCGTGGGTCCTGCTGGGGCTGCAGGCATTTAGGGAATTGGGTGCCCCCACCCCCCAGCCACGGTACCAGCAGCTTGACCAGCTCCGCCTTGTGCATGGGCTGTAGGTCATCTATGCAGGACTTGAGCTCAGTCAGTGCTGCCTTGGCATCTGCATTGACGTTGTACTTGCCCAGGGGCCCCTCGTACAGCTCCTCTGGGGACCCCACCAGCAGCGTTTGCAGGAATTCCATGAAAAACTCACCGCTGTCCCCCCCGGTGGCCAGCCCTGTATGGTGGGAGCGGGATGACACCAGGACAGGAGGATTGCATTCCAGCCCATGACCCCAGACTTCCCAGCACTCCAGCCTCAGCATCCAGACCTTCTGCATCAACTCCCATCTCACCTGCCCTGCGGTGTGCCTGCACGATGATTACCCCGCCTCTCCTCCCCCAGATCTTCCTCCCTACCTGCCCACAGACTCCTCCTGTCACCCCTAACCCCCCTTCCTCCCTCCACTCTGGGTTTCCCGGCATCTCCAGGGAAGGAGTCAGACCCCTAAAGAAGCTGGAATTTCCCCTCCATGCGAGCCTGGCTGACATGGGGCTTGGAGGGTTGGGCTCAGGCTGGGCTGGGTTGGTGACATCGGGCTTGGTGACGCTAGGGCTGGGGCAGAGGTTGGAGCTGGGCTGGGTGTGGGTGGGGCTGCGTGGGGACTGGGGTCGGCGGGGGCATCAGGGTCGTTGCCCACATCTGTATTCTGTGGTGGAGTCCCGCCGGGCACCTACACAGGCTGCTGCCCATCACTGTGAGGGGCCTAGTGCCTGGGTTTTCAGCTCCCCAGGTCCCCATCCATCCCCCAAACAGGGACCCTGCTGAAAGAAGCACACAGACTCACCGCAGGAGCAGAGCAGGGTGAGGGCCACCAGCAGGAGGGTGCTGCTCCCCTTCATGGCAGACAGCGGAGGTCCCTCAGGAGCTGCCTCTGCAGGCTTTATGCCTCACAGGTGGCACCTGGCCTGGGGGCGGGGCCAACCTGCCAGTCAAGACCTTGGCAGTGAAAGTGTAGGTTGGGCCGTGGGGGTTGGGGGGTGAGGGGTGTGTCCTCACCCCTGGCTCCCCTGGGTGTCAAGCAGCAACAGGCTTGGGGCGCTGTGTGAGGGGTGGTCTGCACGTGGTTTTGGGTTGAGTGGATGTGGGAGAGGGTGAGATGTGAGGGCGATGGGGAATAACAGTGGGGGCCAGGATGCCACAGGCCTCTGGCCATGCCTGCTTTGTGGCTGAGAGTGGTAGGCTCTGGGGTTGGGCTCAGGCCTTTCTTTTGTGGGGGGATCCCCCCTCTGCTCAACATGCCTGAGGGTCTCCACTGGGGAAGGCGTGGGGGCTTCCTGGGCCTGTGGATCTGGGTAGTAGGAGATGGGCCCAGTGCTGCAGGAGGTGGGTCTCAGAGAGACTGAGGGGCCAGGAGCCAGGTCACCCCTGGGGCCTGGTGGGATTGTCCCACCACTGCAGGAAGCGAGGAGGGGCCACAGTCTGAGACACAGCTTCCTTCTGCGGCAAGGCCGGCCCCGAGAAGTCTAGGTTCTGGGGGAGATGTTCGAATGGAGATAGGGGGCTGAGACCCCTGGGTCCCCAACCAGACCTGCCCAGGAGCAGCCATTCCTGTGTGGGACCTGGGCCCTCTCCTGTCCCCTGCTGCCATCTGGTGGCTGATGGTGTCCTCAGGGTGCTCGTGAGGACCCAGGGGTTTTAGCCCTTGGCCAGCCCTAGCGGCTCCTCATGCAGCATTTGGGGACGGTTTCCACCTTCCCCAAACTGCTCTGGCTTGATTACTATGGTGTCTTTGTCACCCTTTGTCACCCTGTCCCTCACTCGTCTTTAGCTGGCCCTGAGGCTGTCACAGACAGCAGACCCTTGTCCTGTTCTCAACCACTCAGGTGCCTGTTTACAATGAGTATTCTGCAATTCTCTTTGCTAACATGCAGTAAGATCCAGAGGGGTATATCCTCTGGATATACACGGCTCATACACAGAATTCCAAGAATACAGGACAGAGAATGTGTACCAAGATCACCTGTAACACAGCAATGTGGCTGCCTCAGGGAGACTGTACTTGAGGCCATGTGGAGCCCCTGTCCCCAAAGGCCCCAGGGATCATGGATTCTGAGATGGCCACAGCCTCCACCTTTGCTTGATGCACCCATCACTTTCTTTTTTTAACTAGATTATTGAAGTACGGTCAACACAAAATGTTACATCAGCTTCAGGAGTACAACTTAGTGACGCCACGATTCTGTACCGTACTCAGCGCTCCCCACGAGAAGTGTAGCAACCATCTGTCCCCGTACAAAGTTACTGCCCCGTCACTGACTCATTCCCTATGCTGTCCCTGTCACCATCCTTCACCCATCGGTCTCTGGCCGCCTGTTGCATCACCTGGGCAGATGTCTACAAATGCCAGCCCCGGGCTTCGGCATAGCTCAGAAGCAGTGTTCCCGGGGGGTACAGCCTGGAAACTGTTTGTCTGAATCCCTCCCGATGATTCCGACAGTCAGGGCTGGCCCTACTGGAGACCAGCCTGCCCAGCTCTTCTTCTTCTTCTCCATTTTCCTACCGTTTCTCCAGCTTGCTGTCGCTACTGGAGGTGGACTGGGTGCCCCCTTGGCTGCGTTTGGGTTGTGGCTTTTCTTCTTCTCCAAACCGCAGCCCCTGGAAGCGCAAGCTATTAGTAGTTGCCCTGCAACCCTTCCCGGGCACCGTCCGAGACACACTCTCCAACCACCTCACAGTTGAGGAGGACGTGAACGGAGGAGTCAGTCCTCCTCTGCTGCCGACTCCGGTTACCAATTGTGGTGACTTTGCTTGCACATACCTAATCCACCTAAGGTTCTGACCCCTCCCCTGGCCACCTGACCTTCACCTGCTGCAGTCAGCCACTGCCAGGGCCACGGTCCCGGTCTCCACAGCACCAATGGCAGCACTTCCCCGTTTCTAGTTCAGGTGAGCCTCCTGATGACCACGTCCTCTGGTGCCCAGCAGGTATTCAGGGAGCACCCTGGCTGACTGCCACAGTCCACATGCACTTCCCGGCCCTGACTTTACTGCACCATCGTGACAAGGCACCCCTCCCTTGCTCACAGCCGCGCTTCCCGCGCCCTGCCCCTACCCCCAGCACTGGGTGACCCCTGCCCACCCCCTCTCTTCTTCCACCTGCTACCTCAGCAGATCTCACGTCCAGAACTCACCTTGGGTGCGTCCTTAGTGCTGCTTATGGCTTCCAGGTCTCCAGGGTGGGTGTCCTCATGTCCTTTGAGATGGCTACTTGTCACACTGCCAGTCTTGGCTTACCCTCTGGGCCTTGGCTCTTACTTCACCGAGAAACTGAAAGAAATCAGAAGACAAACTACACGCCGTCGCAACACTATATCCACCGGTGTGCCTTTCCTCACAGGCATATATTTGTGTGTCCTCCTGTTGTGTGAGAGGACCTGTCTGCACACACACACACCAACGGCACGTGTGCCTTCTCCCCAAGGAGGTGTTCGCTGCCTCTTTCTGCAACATCGGGGTGGTATCTCTACTGCATCATCCTTATCAGCATATATTCATGCTGTAACACGACCCGACTTCAAGCAAAATACAGCCACACACAAGTGCCCCCTGACACTGGTGATGGAGGCCTGCCCTTGGCTCTCCAGACTCTCAAGACACCCCTGTGTCTTCCTGGGTGCCCCGGGAGGCTCCTGGCCTTCTGTTTTATGGTTGGGTTTGGCTAACAATGAGGGACCAATACGTTCAGCATCCATTAACTTTAGAGGGATGGATCTTTATTTGATGGAAAATTATATTCAAAACATTCTACCAAAAAAAGCCCACATTCTATTGATTCACAAGGTGTTTGGTTACAATTTTCACAGATGTGCAGATACTAAGATAATATTTGTTAATTGTGGAATTCATGATCACAATTCGCAGAGCCTCTGTTCTAGTTTTTGAATATTCATTTGTGCCCTATGGTCTTCTGTGTCCTAATGAAGAAAAGTGGTATTCTGTTCTTGCACAGAAATATTAAGCTCATTAGATATTGAAGATGTCAGACTGTCTGATTCATGGTGTTAATGAGCTGGGGCCACCATGGCTTTGCTTCTTGCAGAGACACTAGGAGCTCATCTATGGTGAAACATCCTCAGCTGGACTCCTCCCCTTGATAACCACCGTATCTAAAAATCCATCAGCATTTGCTTATGAGAGCTTCATTATGATACACAATAAAGAGAATAATTCTAAGTTTAACCCATCAGTTGTTACACAAGCCACAATTTTACCGCCTCTCTAAGCACACTGCTTGGGTCAGCTGACGTTTTTCAGGAAAGGCACAGTCACTAAATAAAGCAGGGCTTTGACTGAGGTCCTGGGGCTAGCTCATCACTCTGGGAGGCTGCTCCAGAGCCCTATTCTCACTGTGGCTGTGCCATCAGGACACACAACACAAAACTCAGTCTCCAAACTAAACTGGTTGGCAACGTAGCTGTGCATGGTTTCACATGATTCAGAGCTAACAGTTTCATTTACCAGCTCCTTGATATGTTGAGCGGTGGTGTCTTTGGAAAGTTGTACCAAACAAAGCTCTCTGCTTCAGACACACCCAATATTTTCAAGGAACGACTTTCGTGCTTCCAGTCCGTGAGTACAGCAGCAATTGTAAGTACTTGTTTGGTCTTAGCAACCACAAGTGCCACTTTGTCGAAAGCCTGCAAAGTATTTAAGTTTATATATGTGAAATATTGAAAATCTGGTTCTGTCAGCTTCTAAGCTCAATGCCCTTTCTTTCAAGCAATTTATTTGGTTTTGCACTTATGATGTTTTATATGTAAATGCCCCTCTGATAGTCTCAACACCTCACCAGCTAGTCTATCATTGCAAATAGCACACAGAAGTTTTAGCCTTTCACCATTAACTAAAATGGAACCAAGGAAACAAGAGAGTATACTTCCAAGTTCTAGGAACATGAACTCTGTCTTCATTTCCTTGTCGTCATGGTGTTTACTGATACTGCCCCATTCAGAAGAGCAGCACCTCTTCTTAACAATGGCAATCTTAGGGAAGAATGCTTCCTAAGTCAGTGTTAAACTATGAATTAAAAAACCACCTGGGTGGCTCAGTTGGTTAAGCGTCTGCCTTTGGCTTGGCTTGGGTCATGGTCCCAGTCTCCTGGGATCGAGCCCCATGTCAGGCTCCCTGCTCTGCGGGGAGTCTGCTTCTTCCTCTCACTCTCCTCTGTGTTCTTTCTCTCTGTCTCTCAAATAAATAAATAAAATCTTAAAAAAAAAAAACAGTAGATTAGGGTTAGGGTCAGGGTTAGGAATTAGGGTTAGGATTTGTGTTCATGGGGGTGCTGAATGTATGCCTTGGCTAAGGCTTTCATTCAAAATCCTCCTGCTCTAGTTCCATTCTGGTCTTCCAAGTGGCAGGATTTCCTTCCGTGTTGCTGGCCGAGTCTTCTGGTGTTGGTCAGGTGTCCCAAACTCTCTGTTTTTCAGACCTAGGCTTTGGGCAAGGGTGGTGTCAGAGCCGTGACTAAGGTTAGGGTTAGGACCCTGGAGCTTGGAGGGTCCAGTCTGCCAACAGGGTGGAGATCTCTTTGGAGGACAGAATTGAAGGCAAGGGTAAGATTGAGGGTCAGGCTTAGGGTTTGTGTTCAGTGTGTGGCTGAATGTGCGGGTCGCTTTAGGGTTTTATTCAGAACCCTCCTGCACTAGCCCCATTCCTGTCTTCCAAATGGCAGGGTGTCCTTCTGTGTCACTGACTGAGTGTTCTGGTGTTGGTCAGGTGTCCTGAATCCCTTGTTTTTCAGACCTAGCTTTTGGCCCTGGGTGGTGCCAGAGCCATGACTAGGGTTAGGGGTAGGGCCCAGGAGTTTGGAGGCTCCTATTTGTCGGCAATGTGGAGACCTCCCCGGAGAGCTGAGTTGTGGGGGAGGCTTAGGGTTTGTGTTCGTGGGAGTGCTGCATGTGTAGGTTGGCTTAGTTTTTCATTCAGAATCCCCCTGCTTAATCCCCATTCTGGTCTTCCAAATGGCAGGATATCCTCTGTTGCCGTTTGAGTGTTGGTCAAGTGTCCCAAATCCGTTGTTTTTCAGACATATTGTTTGGGCCTGCCTAGTGCCAGAGCCATGACTAGGGTTAGGGTTAGGGCCCAGGAACTGGTAAGATTGTTTATCCTGGCATTGTGGAGACCTCCCTGGAGGGCTGAATTGAGGGCGAGGGTTAGGGTGAGGGTCAAGCTTCGGGTTTCCGTTCAGTGTGTGGCTGAGTGTGTGGTTGGCTTAAGTTTTTATTCAGAATCCTTTTGCTCTAGCCCCATTCCTATCTTCCAAATATCAGGATTTCCTTCTGTGTCACTGACGGAGTCTTCTGGTGTTGGCCAGCTGTCCCAAATCCCTTGTTTTTCAGACCTAGGCTTTGGGCCTGGGTAGTATCAGAATGATGACTAGGGTTAGGGTTAGGGCCCAGGAGCTTTGTGGCTGTTATCTGCTGGCAGTGGGGAGACCTTCCCAGAGGACTGATTTGGGGGAAGGGTTATGGTGAGGGTGAGGGTTAAGGTTTGTGTTCAGGGGGGTGCTGAATTTGTGTGTTAGGGTTAGGGTCCAGGTGCCGAGAGCTGGGAGCGTAGGGACGTGAGGGCCTGGGGCGGTGGGGCAGGGGTGTGTGTGGAGGGGCCGGGGACCTGGGGTCCACGCTGGGGGCAGTGGGGACAGGGCCCAGAAGGGCCAGGTGCAGGGGGTGGGGACGGTGGCTTGGGTCAGCGGGCATGCAGAGTCATGGCCCTTCTGTGCTCTTAGAACCGGGCGGCCTGAGGCAGAGTGGGCAAGGGGGACAAGCCGGTGACATACGAGGAGGCGCACGCACCACACTACCTCGCCTACCGCAAGGGCTGGCTGTCGCTGCACACAGTGAGGGGCCGCAGTGTTGGGGGATGAAGTTCTCAGTCATGGCTGTCACACAAACACCAGATAAACGCGTGCGGAGGCTTGATTCAACTCCTCGTCATTCAGAGGTTTTCATTCTCAGATTTCGTATTCCCGAATCACTGTGGGACGTGGGCAGAGCAGGCACCCTGCACACACCTTCCCTGCTGAGGGCGCTGCCTTCTTGTTTCCGCTCATGCTGTAAACAAGTGTTCTTTTCGAGCTCCATTAGTGCCCCATGTTTACAGTTTTGTGCTTTTTGTCGGTGACTTTGCTGCCTTAAAATAGCCCTAATGCTGAAGTGTGAAGCACAAGAAGGGTGTGATGTACATTGGGGAGAAAATATGTATGTTAGGTAAGCTTTCTTCACGAGTTACGATGCTGTTAGCAGAGAGTTCAGTGTTAATCGGTCGTGTGTATTAAACAAGGGGTCTTTAAGCAGAAACACACACGAAACAAGGTTATATATTGATGTGTCTTAAAGGGCACGCAGAAACTGAACCCCTTATATGCCCTAGGAGCAAAGGTTCAGTGTTCCCTAACTCATTGCTCATGGTGACTTTATAGAACATAACTACTGGGAACTAATGAGAATCAGCTGTGTTTTGTTCAGTATGAGGCTTCTCAACTTGGGTGTTTTGAGATCCATCTGTCTAGAGAGCTTAAAATACAGATTCCTGTCCCCCACCCTTTTCAGGTCCTGGTTCTAAGGTCTGGGGCTGGGTGTGGAGACTCTTCAGGCATACTGTACGAGGTGTAGGAGTTTCAGGATCTACACTGAGAATCCACTGGTTGAGGCCACGGCCCTGGATGGTGAGAGAGCTCATGTCCGCAGTCTCAGAAGTAGCTGGTGGCCTCATCTCTCTGGGCCAAGGGATGGCCAGTGCTTCTGTAAACGTCCAGAAAGAGTGGGGAAAGGCTAGACAGGAGAGGATCATCTGAGTTTTGTGCCCTGCGAAGGCCGCAGTCCTCCCTTTTGTAAAACTGATAATACCTGCTTCACAGGATTTGTTTGTGAATGTCATGAAATAATGTACTTTGAACTTTAAAGTGTTATTCCTTTTATTCCACTTGTAGAAGAAGAGAGAAGAAGCCAGGGTGGGGGTGGGGGTGGAATTGAGTGCCCAGACTTTTGGATGTTACTTCTGGAGTTTCTGCTGGGTCTTCGAGGTGCCCTTCTCCTTTCAGGTAACCTGGATGGGGAGAACCATGCTGCAGAGCGAACAGTGGAGGATGTTTTCCTCCGAAAGTTCATGCTGGGCCCCTTCCCAGGGTGTCTGGTCGACCAGCTGATCCTAAAGCGCTGGGCTAACCAGTTGGAGATTTGTGTCCTGGTCTTGAGGCAGCTGCCCGCACACAAGTTCTACTTCCTGGTGGGCTACAATGAGACGCCGCTGTCCCACTTTTACAAATGTCCCGTCCGTCTGCACCTCCAGACTGTGCCCTCCAAGGTCGTGTATCAGTACATCTAAGGCAGTCCCCTTTTCTGCATCAGGCTCTAGCCTACGAAGGACGGAACCGTGTGGGAAAGGAGTGAAGTAGAAAAGGGGAAATACATCCCCTCACTGTCTCGAGGATTCCTTTTCAAAGCTGCTGTTGAATAAATAGACCTTCCGTCTTGTCTTGCCTCTTGGTTTGTCTTTCCTCCTTAGAGAAGAGAACTAGAGTAGGGTTTCTTCGAAGATGCTCCCTCCAAGGCTCCCCAAAAGGCTGCCAGTTGTTTGAGGTTTGGGTGATAGCCATAGTGCAATGAGTCTCTTGTCACTTTACCAGGAACTTTACATGGAGTTCTTTGTTTTCTCTCTTGTCACTGTACCAGGAACTTTACCCAGAGTTCTTTGTTTTTGTCTCATTAATGTTTTTAAAATTTGAAACAATATGGACATGTGTGAAGTCAACCATGAAAGTTTCTTGTAATTCTTCCACAGAGAGAACTACTATGAACAGTTTATTTCCAGATGTACTTTTCCCCTCCAGAAATACCTTAAGGGATACTCCCTGCTTATTAAACAAGCTTTGAATTGAGCACCTACTCTGTGCCACAGATTCTTCTGAGTGCTTGGAATTCATCAATGTACAAAACATTCTCTTCCAAGATCCCTGCCTTCGTGACACTTGAATCCCCGTGGAGGTGGACAGGGAGGATTACGCAGCCCTGAGGACTCCAAGCAGGTGAGGGAGGTAGACCTACAGCTCAGTACAGGGGAGCATTTCAGGAAGTGGCATCTGCAAAAGCTGCACACGGTGCTGGGCTGTGGGGCAGAGATTGCTGACCAACTTCACTCTGACACTGATCTTGACCCTCACCTTGGCCATGATCCTGGTACACTTAACCCTGAACCTCAACCTCACACATCCTAATCTCAACCCTGACCTTGACTTTTTCCTTCATCTGTAAAACCTTGCTCATTCAATGTTTACAGATCATTTTATAGATAAGTACAAGTGTGACTTTGTTGAATTTTTAAAATAAACTAATTCTTTTAAACTGTTAAAAGTATAATATATTTTAAAAATTCTCGGAGTTACTCTTAAGGCGAGCAGAGGAAGACCCACGGGCCTGGAAAAAGGCTGTTATTATTGAATATGTTCAGATCTACTTAGGAAACAAGTATGATTTATATTCCACTTATTTTCAGAAAGAATTTGTGTCAACTAACAGTATTGAACCCACACAAAATAGTGCAGTTTGGAGGAAAACAAAGTGATAATCAACAGCCTCAGGGAGCAGAGAAAGAGCCACACCCAGGAGCAAAGAAGACAGACCACGGAGGCTAGGCTCAGGCCGATTTGCATTCTGTAGATCCTCTGGAGCTAGAATGCCCCCAGTGCCCCTGGGGGTCGCGGGTCAGGCAGAGCGCATACCCTGATGCTGCACTGTTGTAACCAGTGACAAGTCTCCTGGTCACTTCCTCCATGAGACAGCCCCCACCCGCTGACTACTCCAGCCTGCTTCTTGCAACTCCCATTCCCCTTTTTGAGCCTCGTTTGCGCTAATGTTTACTCACTGTTGCCCCCGTGTGGCCACTCTTCAGATAGCACACGGCGGAATGTTTTTCAACCTACCAAATTCAAGGGAGAATAAGATAGAATAAGGTTGGCCCTTGGATCCCCTAGCTCCTAATAACCATCAAATAATTTATGAGCCATATTCTAAATCGAGTATATCTTAACTTGATATTAGGGTTAGGGTCAGGGTCAAGTTGAATACATTAATTATGTACAGCTTTTTGTATGTCAGTCATAACGCCATGAAGTGTTTTTAAAAAATAAAATGGGAGAGGGCGCCTGGGTGGCTCAGTTGGTTAAGCGACTGCCTTCGGCTCAGGTCATGATCCTGGAGTCCCGGGATCGAGTCCCACATCGGACTTCCTGCTCAGCGGGGAGTCTGCTTCTCCCTCTGACCCTCTTCCCTCTCGTGCTTTCTATCTCTCATTCTCTCTCTCTCTCAAATAAATAAATAAAACAAAACAAAAAAAACAAAATGGGAGAGAATATAGTCACTCAGAGCACTGAGCACCTTTCCTGTCACAGTAAGTATGTAACTAAACATAAGTATTGTTTAACCTTAGCTGAGGACCGGGGGCTGGTCCTACAGGTACTTGGCAGGTAGCATCTGTGGCCAATCTCCCCCGACACCCACACCCAGCTCAGCACAACCTCTGCTATGCTCAAGGGCAGCCCAGAGAGACCAGGTCCAGGTGTGGCTCCCTCCTGTCAGGCATGGCTTCCTTCCGACAGGTAGAGAAGGTTTGTTTTTCCTCAGACACATGACATCTTCTGTTGGTTACTTGGTATCTGCCTCCCCTTTGTGTCACCCTGGTCCTTAACCTTTAGCTCCTGTGAGAACCTGGGTTTGCAGATTTCTGTCGACATTTCAAAGTGTGCAGATCTGTGTTGACTTTATTCCCTGTCCTTGGGTTGGAGATAAAGGCAAGAAAAGTCATCATACGATGAAAGTAACAAAAATAAGTATCAAGTGTGCTCTGCGCCCAGTACCTCAGACTTGAAAGAAATGGCAAAGCACGTACTTCATGTTATACACAACCAGCTTTAGGGACTCATATAAGCATGTAAAATGAAATTGTACCTGAAGAAATCTCATTACTTGAACTTTTGCCTTGCAGAAGAGATTTCAGCGACACCTCCCCCTCCCCCCATCATTTCCTGTCTGGCCAATGCCCTGTCACACTGACACATGTAGCCACAGAAGGACACAACTGTGACACCCTCCTGGAGCATTCCCCGTCCCCCTGCCCCTGCTCTGGCCAACCCTGCACACCCCCAGTCCTCCTGAGC
>NW_027397180.1:8019-12135 GCF_003265705.2 Callorhinus ursinus | reverse complement strand
GCATTCCCCGTCCCCCTGCCCCTGCTCTGGCCAACACTGCACACCCCAGTCCTCCTGAGCGTCCCCTGTAGTGGCACTTGTCACAATATGCTGTCATATGTTGTCTCTCAGCCTTTCCTTTCTGCTATGAATAGATCTCCTTCACAGCTGCCTGGCTGGTTGATAGGTGGATGAATGGTTTTGGGATCTTTTGTCTTGGAACAGCAGACCTCCTTCAAAACCCTGATGGGCAGGGTGAGTCTCTGTCCCTCTGTGTGCCCCCAGCCATAGTGGAGCATAGTGCCCAGGACAAGGGATTTGAGAGTCCTCCCAGACGAAGTTGGTTCTATGAAGGTGGATTCCTTCTGATATCATTATGTAACCACATAACGTGGCCGTCACTGTGAGACAGAAAGCGTGCTACTGCATTGTGTTCTACTAGCATACCGTGGCTAACAGAGTCAACACACGCTCACACTCACACGTTCACACTTACACCTCCGTTTCTGAGCATCACGACCATGTAAACTACAGTGAATGCCCATTGGGCTGCAGACATGTAGATGTGCCATTAAAGGTAGTAATAGAGGAGGATGGATATGGAGTTCTGTCTAAGATGATGGAAGTCCTTGCCTACGGGGGTAAAGAAATTAATTTTTACCCAGAAGTTGCTACATTCTAGTCAAAGGAGTGACATGATAATATTACCTTTTAGAACAGGGATCGGCACAGAGTTTTCTGTAAAGTCTTCTGTAAAGATTTTCTGTTAGGCGTTGCAATCCACGTGGTCTCTCTGGCAACGACTTCACTCTTGCATTGTGGCTTGAAAGCAGCCACAGACCGACCATAACTAATATTGCAGCCACACTTTATTTACAGAATACAAGGGGAGGTCACATTTGGCCCATGGATGGTAGTTTTCCCACACCCCAGATTTGCAACCTGATGGACAGTGGGAGAGAGGGCTCTTATTTTCAAATGGCAGCGTGGGCATACACTGGGATCTATCCTGCCTGACCCCGGCCCCTAAACTTGAAAGGAAAGATGATAGTGAGACTGGCCAACAATTAAGGCATCAGGAACTCCCCCGCATTTATCTGAATGCCTCGAGCTTCCCACAAGATGTTTGTCTGTGGTTGAAGTACACGTAGGTATTGTTTTGCTGAATATGTCCCCACTGCCTGGCGGGTATATCTTGCGGGGTATAGACCACGCAGACGGTCATCTTGTTCTGGCCAAGATTGTGAGCACATTTATGGTTCTTGTGAGTCAGTGGAGAATCTAACACGTGTGGGCTTCAGGACGAGTTTAATTCAGCCCTCAGCAATGTTATCGAGCCCCTGGCTTCCTGAGCCCTCTGTGGCGCTGGCACGGGCCTGGCCTAGGCCACTTCCACAGTCGTGATGGAAAAGCCCTGGCCTGGGTGGTCCACCCCGTGGTTTGCTCTGCAGGCCAAGACCTGAGGTTCCTGCCACCTCACTGGCTGGGACCAGGTCACGTGCCCATGGATGAGCCAATCCCTGGGGCCAGGGAGTGGGGCCGTGGAGATTGGTACAGGTTGTTAGTTTCTCTGTTGTAATGACTTCTCTAACTGCTGTGGTGGCAACGTCTTCTGTGACGCATCGGTTGATAAAATGAGTATTGATTTCTGGTAGTGAGTGGGTCCAAGGTGCTGGCTTAGTACCTAGCACCTCAATCCCGGCACCTCGGTACTACTTTACTCTTCTGCGGAGACAATGGCTGAGAATGAACAAAGTTGATGGAAACTGGTCTGGAATGCACAAGTTAGGGGTGTGTGTGCGGGGGCGGGGGGGTGTATGGGGATTGAGGATAATAGCTCTGGCCAACCTGTATCTCCAATTTACCTAGGTTCAAGAAGGTGTGAGGAATCCGTGGTATTTCACTGTCAATAATTTTGCAGATGAAGAATATGCCTTTTGCATGGAGTATGGCAAGACTTATTCAAAGCATTTTCTAGTTGGTACAGAAGTCGGGGAGAACAGCACCCTCCATCTGCTAGGATAGATGTGAGAGGCTGAGTGCTCTCAAGAAGGTGTCTGGCTGTCGCAGGGCTCACTGTAAGCCTGCGCACAGGACTGACGAGGACAGTTAAAGGTTTTGTTCTGAGGATGGAGTATTGGAAGACTGTGGTGCACCTTGCAATCCTGGGGAGAGCACAGATCTGGAGTCCACTGCGGAGTTACTTTGTGAGAGTGGTGGTGATCTGCAGCATCCGGCTAACGAGATGTCTGTCCTTTATTAAGTTGTGGGTGTGGTTTCTGTGCCTTTGTCTTAATGGCTGGGATTTCCAAGGAGTGGGATTTTTTTTACATCGCTGTACCTGTTGGTTCCCCGGGAGTGGGCAGGTCCTGTTCTGCTGCTGAGAAGTGTGTCTCTAGCAGTTGGAGTGTGTATCACAAGCCTATAGGTAACTGGTGGGGTGGTTACAGTGGTTGGCAGGCTATTGTTATTGATGATTTTTATGGGTGGATTCCATAGGATGAGATGTGAGATCTTATGGCTAGGGATCCTCATTAAGTGCCCGTAAAGAGTGCTTCTTCTGAGTTTAATAGTAGATATATTTTTATTACTTCTAATAGCCCCCCTTGTACTTGGTATTCCAAAGAGCAGTGCACTACAAAGTTGTCTGCATTTTATCCCTGTGTTGATGAGGATTTGAGACTGAAAAATGTTGGCAATGCCTCCACAAATGTACACGAGAACATCCAAATAATAAAATTTTATTTTTGACAACAAAAGAGGAAGTATCCTCCTGTGATTCTTAGTTTAAACCAGGGGAGGGGACCCCCTTTTGGTATCGGTAATGAGTACCATAGTCCTTCCTAGGGAATATTATCAGATTCTATTGGGAACTTGGTCTTTGTTATTGTGGAAGAATCAGGAGTCGACAAATTATTTGTCTCCTGTTTCATTTTCTATGAACATTTCCACAATATTTGGTTTCACACCTTTACCATTGTGAAATCATCCCAAATTTGGCACCAGCCTACCCTTCTGTGCAAAGGATATGTTTGAATCAAGAAAAAAGCAGCTTCTGGGTGACTGGGAGATTCTAGGATCAGAATGCTGTTGGTAGGCAGTTACTATGGCCCTAAATTCTGAACAAGCTCCTGACACCCAGACTAAATAGATTTCAGATTTAGAAACTTCAGATAGAAATTTTGTGTCCATGATGACAACTGAAGGGTATATGTAATCCCTAAACCTAACTCTAACCCCTAACTTTAACCCTAAAACCCAACATGACCCTAAACCCCAAAGTGGAACCCTGAATCCCAAACCTGAAATTGAACTCCACACCCGAACTCTGAACCCAAGCCCTGAATCCAAGCCCTGAACCATGAACCCAAACCCTGAACCAGAACTCTGAGTCCTGAAACCTGAACCTAAACCCCAGCAATAACCCAAACCCCAAATTTGACTTTGAACTTTATCCCCTAAGCCCTAAGTCTTAAACCCTAAATCATAAGCTTAAGGCCCTAAACTCTAACCATTACCCTCACCCTCAACCAAAATCCTCACCCTGATCTTAAACCCAAACCTTGATCTAGAACTCTGACTCAAACTTGAACCTGAACCCAGACACAAAGCCTTAACCACACTTTGTTTATGCATTCACCATGGATGGACATTTGCATGGTTTCTACTTTTTGATTATTGTGAACATTGTTCGGGTTGGGGACTAGAGTTAGGGTCTTGGGCTGGGGTCAGGGCCAGGCTTGAGGTCAAGTTTAGGTCAGAGTCTTGTTCAGTCAGGGGCAGGGGCAGGTTCAGTGGCACTGTTTGGGTCAGGGACTGTTGTCATTCCATATTGTTTCCAAGTAATTGTTCCTTGGCTATTTTTGGAGAAGTTGGGGGATATTGGGGTCCATTCAGCTTGAATTTTCAGAATTTAGTGGCTTCAGCTGGACCGCGGGAGCGAGCAGGTGCTTCCACTGAACGCGGAGCTCACCTTGTCCTGCACTGCCCCCCCGCCTGCAGAGGGCGCCCGACCCCAGCTCCCGCCAGGAGCCCAGAGCCCGCCTGCGCAGCCGCCATGACAGGGGCGGACCTCCTCAGGACCTGCTCTGGAGGCTTCTGGGGGCCGTGGGTCGCGTCCACGCTGACAGGAGCCCG
>NW_027397180.1:0-8009 GCF_003265705.2 Callorhinus ursinus | reverse complement strand
GGAGGCTTCTGGGGGCCGTGGGTCGCGTCCACGCTGACAGGAGCCCGGCCTCCTCAGGCCCCGCTGCGGAGGATGTGGGGCCGTATCCACTCAGACAGGAGCCCGGCCTCCTCAGGACCCGCTGTAGAGGCTTCTAGAGGACATGGGGCCGTATCCACACGGACAGGAGCCCGGCCTCCTCAGGCCCCACCGCGGGAGGAGAAGGTGAGGAGAAGCCGTCTGAGCGGGGACCGCTGAGGGGGCCCGAGCTCACAGGACTCAGCGGAGGAAGGGCGGGTGCACAGACCGTGGGGTGTCCGTGGCTCTGTGTGCGGTGACGTGGGGACCCCGGGGTGCCGTGCGCGGGGCTGTCGGGGCTCCCCTCTCTGGCCTCGGATCCGCTCCGGCGGCCCCCACGTCCGTGTCCACGCGCACCCGGATTCGGTTCCTGGGCTGCTCCCCGGGTCTGCGGCCCGGGCCGCCCGCCGCTGTGCTCCTGCTCCCCCGCCTCGGCCCCGCCGGCTCCTCCCCGCGTCCACACCCGCGTCAGGTTGTGGGTTCCGTGTCTGCGAAGACCCCGCTGGAGGCCCGTAGCGGCGGCGCGGACTCTGCGGACGGCTGGGGGAGAGTAGACATGTTCGCAGCGTCCGCTCTTCCCTGAGCGCAGGGTGTTCTCCCGGCGTGTCTCCCTCGACGTCTGCGGTCCGTGTCTCACGGGCTCAGAGAACAGGTGTGTCAGCTCCTGGGGACATGTACTCCTCGGTGTGTGGTTCTTCTCGATGCGGCTGTGAAGGAGCCTGCTCTCAGCGGGTCTCGTCCTGATGGGGTGTGAGGAGCGCCTGGAAATGCACCGGATTTTTGTCTCTTGGTTTTGCTCCTTGCCAACTTATCGAATTTATTCGTTCTGTTAACCTTAAGCTGAAAGTGCCGGTCGTTTTACCAGCAAAATGGGTTTATTTGGGAAGAGCAGAGACTTGCCATCCGGGACAAGCCAGCTCCGGCCACATCGCGGACAAGAAAGGAAGGAGAGGAACAGTATGTCGTGGAGAAGGAGGAGGAAGCGGGCAGCGCTGTTCCGAAGGGAAGTCCGCCGGAGAGAAGCAGGCTTCGGGGTGACGGCGGCTCGCCCCCGCGGAGCTGCAGGGAGCGTGGAGTTCTTGGAGGAGCGGACACCTGCGTCTTCCCCTTTGGGGCCTGTGACTGATGGGTGTCTCCTGTGGAGGCTTCCGACCCTGGGTCTGTAACTGACGGTCGTTCCCGTCACTGACCCTGAGTGGCGGGCTCCCCCCTCCGGCCTCCCCGCTGGCATCCCCAGTCCACTTTCCTGAGGTGCCCGTCTTGCATTTTCACAGTTCTAACCAGGTTTTGGGGGAGGGTTGTGGAAAATGGGAATTCCAGATCCCACTGCTTCTACTGCACCCAAGACACAGGGGCTGCTGATTTAATCCTCCCATGAGTCTCTCGCTACCATGTGGCCTCCTTCAAGGGCGAGTGGGCTCTCCGCGGTGGGGGAACCGGGTCTGGGAGGGCGCGGCCTCCGTCACAGTTTGACGTCGTCTCTGCTTCCGTGACCTGGTGCTGACGTGGTGGTTTGAAGAGCCGTGGACTCTGCGGTGATTTCAGAGTGCGGTCAACCTGTCACCGCAGCGCAAATACGCTTTATCTCCACACTCAGACCCCAGCTGTCGTCTCCTTACCACATTTACCACTTCACACGGGGTGCTTCAGGGCGTGTTACCCCAAACAGGGACACTGTCCCGCGGAACCACCACAGAACCCCGACTGAGGAAATCATCGCGGTGCCCACGTTATAACCCAGACCACGGGCCCACTTCAACCATCGCCACCTGTCCCATGGTCTGAAACGTCTTCTCCATTCGGATCCAGTGTTCTTTTCCCGGAACTGCTCTGGAGACTTTCCCTTATTTGCACAACCCTGATGGATTGAAGGATTTAAGGATGGATTTTGAGCCATTTGCAGAGGGCGCTAATCTGAGTGGTATTTTCTGTCTGGCTTCTGTCACTTGGGCTGTTTTCCGTGTCCATCCACGTGGTGACATGCATCAGTCCTTCGTCCACTTTTTCACCGTGACTAAACATAAATAACCTTTACCACCTAAAACATTTCAGGTACACAATGCTCTGGCCTTAGCTGAGTTCCCACGGTTGTACCTCATTCTCCAGAACATGTTCATTCTCCCCGAGGGAGACTCTGTGTGCATTAAACACCCAACTCCCCGTGATTTCTCTGGAGAAGGGTCTATCCAAGTCTTTGTCTATTTTAAAATTAGGTTGTCTTTTTGTTGAGGAGTTGTAAAAGCTCTTCACATATTCTGGACAACAGACTCTTACTAGATACATAATGTACAGATATTTCCTTCTGGGGGCTATCTTTTCACTTTCAGGATAGTAACTTCTGATGTACAAAGATTTGTAATTTTTTTTTACTTTTTTTTAAGAGTGAGGGAGAGAGAGTGTGAGTGGTCGGGGGCAGAGGGAGAGGGAGAGAGACTCTCAAGCAGGCCCTACGCTCAGCGTGGAGCCTGACATGGGGCTTGATATCATGACCCCGAGATCATGATCTGAGCCAAAATTAAGTTAGATGCTTAAATGACTGAGCCAGCTGGGCGTGCTGAAAAGATTTTTAATTTTGAGGATATTATTTTATCTATTTTTTCTTTCTTATGCTTTGGTGTCAGAGCTAAAAGCATTGCTAAATCCAAGGTTATGAAGATTTATCCCCATTTATTTCTTCTAGAGTTTATAATTTTACCTTTTACATTTAAGCCTTTACTTATTTTGAGCTAACGTTTCTATGTGGTATGAGGTAAGGGTCCAGTTTCATTCCTCTGCACATGGATAACCAATTGTCCCCCAATGTAATGTTGTCCACCCTTGTCAAAATTCAGTGGACTATAGAAGAAGGGGTTTATTTCTGGTCTCAGTTAAATGCCACTGATCTGTATGGATACCTTTTTAAAAGGGTATGTAGAACAATAAAAATTGTTATTTTATTTATTTATTTAAAAATTTTTTAAATTTAAATTCAATTAATTAACATATAATGTATTATTTGCTTCAGGGTGAATGCATACCTTTACGACAGTATCACAATGTTTTCTTTACTGTTGCTTTGTATTAAGATTTGAACTTTGGAAGTTTGACCTTTCATCTTTGGTTTTCTTTTTCAAGATTGTTCTGGCTATCTTGTGGTCCCTTGAAATTCCATATGACTGTTAGGATTAGCTTGTGCAGTTCTTCCCAAAGACCTTTGCGAATTTTCTTGGGAACACGGTGAATTTCCACATTGCCTTGTGTTCTACTGCCATCGTATCAATAGCATGTCTTTTCATCAACATGGGGTGTCTTCAGAATTATTTAGGTTTCCCTTACTTTCTTTCAGCAACGTTTTGTAACTTTCAGTGTACAAGACGTGCACCTTGATTACATCTATTCCTAAATATTTGGTTAATGTTGATGTTCCCTAAAATGGAATTGTTTTCTTAAATTCCTTTTTGGATGATTCATTGCTAGTGTATACAAATAAGAGAGATTTTTGTGTATTGATATTTTGTCCTGTAACTTTGCTGAATTAGGTAACTGGCTGTAATCATTTTTTGTTGATTCTTTAGGAAGCTCCATATAAGATGATGTCATCTCTGGTCTCTGAATAGATAGAGTTCTAGTGTTTCCTTTCACATGTGGATGCCTTCTTTCTTGGCTTATCCTCCTGGGTAGAACTTTCAGTCCAATATTGAGCAACAGGTGAAAACCAGCATCCCGTCCTTGTTCCTGATTTCAGAGTAGAGCTGTCCATCTTCAGACTTGAGCATGGTGTTTGCTAGAGATTTAATGAGAAAATTACTCCTTATTCCTGCTTTCATGAGTATTTATATCAGCAACAGACATTGGACTTTGGTTAGAACATTTTCTGCATTAATATGACTACATGTTTTTATTTAAAAATTCATTGTGCTGTATAACATTGCTTGTTTCACTCTATTGAATAACCTTTGAGGTGTTTGTGCAGAGTCACTTGCTTAGGGTGCACAGTCTATGAACTCTTGGTTTTGCCATTCTTCTGATCTGGCTTCTTACATCTATTTTAAGAAAGGTACAGGAATGTATTTTGCTGATTTTGTGGGGTTGGTAATAGTGGTTAGGGCTAGGGTTAGGAGTTAGGGATTAGGGTTAGGGTTAGGTTCTCCCTGTCCTCTGCTGCACAGAACCCATTCTCCTTTGGTAACTAGAGTGATATTTTCGGAACATAACCTTTGGGCCTCTCTGTGGTCTGCTCCCCTTCTGCCCGTCCTCTCCAGCCTCACCTCTTCCACCACAGCCCCCCTTCTGTGGGCCACCCAAGTGTGTGGTCGTCCCACATCTGCCCTGGGCCTGACTACAAGCCTTTGCTTTTGCTGTGCCCTCTGCCAGGATCACTCTTCTATCCCCCTGCTTCATATCTGGCTTGTTGCCCCATTGGCTGGGTCTGGACTTGCCCTCTGGTGACCTGACTCATGTCTGCTGGTTGAATGTGCTTGTCCCCTATTTAAATGTAGTGCCCGCCTTCCCTGGGTGAGCGATTTACTAACCTGTCAGTTATGGGGCAGGCACAGGGACGGAACCTTAGCGCCTATGCAAAATAGTCAGTCTCAGAGGGGCTCAGCACACTTGCTGATAATGGGGGAGCTGCTGTCCTCACAGGGGGGAGCAGGTAGTACCCTTAGAGGGGGACCAGCCATGGGACGTGGTTGGACAAGACTTTGAACCTTTTGGGGCTGGGGAGATGTAGACCTGGACCTGGAAGCTTACACCCTTGGATTCAAGCCTGGGGCCTAAGCAAGCCCCCTCTTCTTCCTGGTGTCATCTTTTGCCTTCCCTGTCCACGGGCTGGACTTGATTCCTGATTTGGCAGAGTTTGAGGGTGACCCCTCCTAGGAATACCAGTGGCTTACTGAGCACCTTGTCAGCAGGATGCCCAGTAGCCTTCCAGGGAGAACCCTACAGGAAGTGGAGACAGTTCTGTGGGGGCCAGCGGCAGCCCACTCAAAGCAAAGTGGCCGGCCCTGCTGATTCTACCCGCTCTGTAAGACATAGAAATGAGGGCTGTGCCCAAAGGTGCTTCCTTCCTGGAAGGTGGGGACGGGATCTGCAGGGGGGGCGGCCAGTGGAGGGCACCTGTAGGGTTTGCCCAGGAGCTCAGCACAGGGGGAGTGTTCCTGGCTCCAGCATGCTGACTGTGGGGCTGCATGGGTTTCCAGCCTCCGAAGCCTCAGGCTCCCCTTTGGAAGATGGGGTGCTGATGGCCCCCATCTCTGGGAACAGACATTAGGGAGGCCCTGCTGGCAGATTCCCTCAGGAAGGTCAGGAGGTGGCTGTTGCTTAATGCAGCCCAGGGCCTGCCCCCTTGAAGAAGGTGCACATGTCCATGGCCCCCAACTCTGGGGTCCTGCTGCCAGCCTCTGGCAGTGACCCTCTTCCTGCCCTGTCCACTGCCCCTGTGGATACGTGGTCTTCCTGGAGCTGTTCCTGCAGACGGCACAGAAGCACTTCATGGTGGGGCACAGGGTCACCTACTAGGTTTTCACCAATCAGCCGGCTGCTGGGTCCCGTGTGCCCCTCCGGGTGGGCCGGAGGGTCGTGGTCCTCATGGTGGACACAGGGTCACTTACTACATCTTCACCGACCAGCTGGTTGCTGTGCCCCGTGGGCCACTCTGGGAGGGCCAGAGGGTGGTGGTCGTTGAGGTCCGCAGTGTCCTGCACTGGCAGGATGTGTCCGTGCAGCACATAGCAATAATCAGCTGCTTCTGTGAGCAGCGCTTCCTCTGTGACGTGGATGACCTGGTGTACGTGGACGTGGATGTGGGAATGAAGTTCTGGGACCACGTGGGCATGGAGATCCTGTCCCCCGCTTTTGGCACACCACACCCCGGTTTCTACTGGGCAGCCCATGAGGACTTTAGCTATGAGCGCTGGCCAGTCTCAGACCCATATCCCCAGGGACCAGGGCAACTTTTACTACATGGGGGCCTTTTTTGGGGAATTGGTGGTGGAGGTTCCCCAACTGACCTCGGCCTGTCACCAGGCCATGGTGGTCAACTGGGCCAATGGGATTGAGGCCGTGTGGCCTGATAAGAGCCACCTGAACAGGTACCTGCTGGACCACAGGCCCACCAAGGTGCTGTCTGCGGTGGACCTGTGAGACCCACGGCTGCGGGCTGGCCCCCCCATCATTCCCCGGGTCATGAAAAGCTGAGATCCATGGCTGTGCCCAAGAATCACCAGGACACCCAGAACTCATGAGGGGCTGTCCCCGGAGGAGCTGTGGGACCTGTGGCTATTGGGCTGTCCCCTGAAGGACCTGTGGGACCCGCAGCTGCTGGGCTGGCCCCTGTCATGAAGAAGCTGAGATTCGGGCCATGCCCAAGAATCACCAGGACACACAGAACTCATGAGGGGCTGCCCCCAGAGGCCATGCAGGACCCGCAGCTGCTGGGCTGTCCCCTGGAGGACCTGCGGGACCCGAGGCTGCTGGGCTGGCCCCCCATCATTCTCTGGGTCATGAAGAAGCTGAGATTTTTGGCTGTGCCCAAGAAACACCAGGACATCTGGAACTCACGAGGGGCTGCCCCCGTCTCCATCAGGGGGTGCTGCCTTGAGCAGAGCCATCAGAGCAGATTCCTACTTCTGTCCCCTTGAGGGAAACTGTGGAGCCCAGCACTGCTTGCACGGGCACGCCAACGCCCCAGCCACCCCTGTGCACAGGAGGTCTGCCTGGGGGCACAAGTTCCTCTCTTTGTGGTCACTACATTT
Organism: Callorhinus ursinus; assembly: GCF_003265705.2. Lineage (NCBI taxonomy): Eukaryota > Metazoa > Chordata > Mammalia > Carnivora > Otariidae > Callorhinus > Callorhinus ursinus. The sequence goes on along the minus strand of NW_027397180.1, from coordinate 1,218 downwards.
TTATCATTTCCGGGTCATTTCCAGCTGTGAACGACTCCAGTTTTATGTCGGATGTCTTTCTGTGTCAATGTTGAGCAACCATCTTAAAAAGAACAAGTGAGGGAAAAGGTTTTCTCCGTGGTTCTAAACAGACATCGCCTGTTGGGGCTGGGAGCAGCCCTGTAGCAGCCATGGAGCCAGAACAGGTGCTGGCCGGGTCTTCCCTCCCAGTCCTTACACCTCACCGCAGCCATGGGGCTTCGGGGTCAGGGGTGCGCCGAGTCACCTCTCAGACCCCCCAGTGCCCTCACCACCGGAGGACTTGGCCGTGGCCACTAGCTCGGCCTCCAGGAGCGTGGAGCCCTCTGGGCTATATAAGGTTCCTGCCTTGGTTTTAAATGGCTATTTCTGTGCTGGTGTTTGTGAAATGTGGGCACTCGCTCTGTCTGGATGTGCATCCCCTTGGGATTCCTCAGTGCCCACCAGTGGGTTTGCACTTGTGCACTTTCTCTGGACCAGCTGCCTGCACTGTGTCTTAGCAAGCGCTTACTGAGCTCAGTCACCCAACAAGGGGCAGAGCGTGAGAGCGAGAACTAAGATACAGGCTCCCTGCTCCTGGGCCCTCCAGGGATTTGTGACGGCCCCGACTTCCTGACTCACTTCTTTTGTATTGTGGTATAATGGACATACAGTTGATACCATAAAGTGCGTTTCGGTGACAATAAGTATATTCCCTGTTCTGCACCGGCTACCTCCGTCCATTGCCACATGTTTTCATCATCCCAAACTGAACCTCTACCCACGAGACCCTAAGCCCCCATTCCCCTTCTCCAGCCCCAGCACCCAGCAGCTCCTTCCACCTCTGTGAATGGGAGTGCTCTCCATCCCTCACAAGTGGGGTCCTCCGGTGTCGGTCCTTTAGGGACTGGCTTATTTCACATGGCATAATGGCCTCAAGGTCTGTCCCTGTGAGCCTGAACCTGACCCTCTTTTCCCCCAAAAGTGTGGCTCAGCCCTCTCCCGTCTGAGCCGAACCTCCTCAGTCCCCTCTGCTCCCCTCACCTTCCTCCTCAGCCTGAAGATGATCCCAGCCAGTCTGCAGCATTGAAGACCTGTTCAGTCCGGATGCCAGGCACATACCCCGGGGGCCTCGGGCCTCACCTATGCCCCATCTGTCCATGTCAGGTGCCTGCCCCCTCCCCCAGCTGACCACCTGCACCTCCCACAGGTGTCCCCATC
>NW_027397179.1:1175733-1191460 GCF_003265705.2 Callorhinus ursinus | reverse complement strand
CCCCCCCCCCCCGCCGTGGGGACAGATTCCCTCTGCTCACTGGTCCCCGTGTCTGGTCCTCAGCTGCACAGAGGTTCACAGGCTCTCCTGGGTCAGGACTGCACAGGTACCTCCTGCTGGACCCCACTGCACGGAGGAAGCCTGAGCAGGGACAGCACACCAGGATCTCTGTCCTTCCCTGGAGAGTCACTCTCCCATGGTGGGAACACAGGCATTAGGGAAGCAGGTGAAGGAGAGGGTTGCCAGCAGTGGGAAAGAAGGAGAGATTCTTCCAGAGTCCAAGAGGAGTGCTGTGAGACTGTATCTGGGGGTTTCTTCAGGCTAGGGTCTCCCAGCAGGACAGTCCTCCAGTGACAGGAGGCCCCAAAGCCAGGTCCCTAACTTTCAGTGGGAACTGGACATGTGTAACCTCTTTGAGCCTGGATAAATCCCTGGACTTGGCCCTGTGTGTGGTCCCAGCAGGTGCATCCTCCAGGCCCACCAGGACGAAACTCGTGCATCAGGAATTCTCTGTGTCCAAGGGCCACACACCTGGGAGTGCACAGCAGGGAGAAGCGGGGGGGGGGTCACATTTGCATGAGCAGCTGCTCTATGAGGCCCTTGGACAGGGGATAGGACGGGCCCGGGGCAGCCCAGCCCCAGCTCTGTGGCCTAAGAAGGGGCTGTGTCACCGTGGTCTGGAGCCCTGTCCTCCTTGAGCTCCTCACTGCACAGTGGGGACAGGCCCCAGTGCCCGAGGGCGGCCCCCCCAGCCTGAGTCCGATCCCCTGGCTCAGCTCCTCATGCACACGCACCCAATCCCTTCTCTTCCTTCTGATGTGTGTGTCTGCAGGCTCCCTGTCCCAGCCACTGCTGACACGGCCGCCCTCCCTCTCGGCATCTCTGGGAACGACGGCCAGACTCACTTGCACCCTGAGCAGGGACATCGGTGTGGGCGGCTCTAACATCGACTGGATCCAGCAGCAGCCAGGGAGCCCTCCCCGGGATCTGCTGTAGTACTCCTCAGACTCCGAGAAGCACCAGGGCGCCGGGGTCCCCGGCCGCTTCTCGGGCTCCGAAGACGCCTCGGCCAATGAGGGGCTTCTGCGCATCTCGGGGCTGCAAGGCTGAGGCCGAGGCGGACTCTCACTGGGCTACAGCTCAAGGCAGTGGGCGCAGCTACCGCTCCTCACAGCCTCTCAGAGAAGGAGGAAGTGAGACAAAAATCCCTGGGTCCCAGGACCTTGTGTGTGTGCTTATTTCATTGAGAAACTTACCAGAAACTTACCAACTTCCTTCTTCTGCAGGAAGATCTCTCCTTGAACAGGAGAAATAAACACACACACACACAGACACACACATTATGCCTGTGAATTGAGCCATCCTAGGGCATCCCAGGAAGACATGGACAGACGAGGCATCGGAGTCCAACTGCACATCCCCACGTGGTCTGGAGAGGATGAACAGGAATAAACATTGTGTCTGCACCTGAACCTGCTGCCCAGCGAACATTCCTCCACAATCCGTTGTATCATCTTATTCCTTCAAGTGTGACCTTGTGTCACTACTGATGTATCCACAGCTGATACCCTGACAATAACCCTGGTCACAGACACAGTCTTCTCTCTCTAAACCAGCTACACATGAACCTGGACCAGATCCTATAGACTCTCCCTGACAACAACGCCCACACGCTCCCTTCTCTTCTCTCGTCTGCTACCATGTCCCTTAAGCTTCAGTCTTTTCCTCTGGCTCTTCAGAACTGAACTCTGTCTCATATAGGATTTCTGAGGAAACTGGAAATGATCTTGCTGTGGTTTCCAGTCTCCAAAGTCTATCTCTAGGCAGGAGAGAGACCAGGAAACAGAGCTGCATGAAACCCCTCATATTCTCCTTCCTGCTCTTACCCCCACTCCCTGCTCTGGTTTTCTGTCCCCCAACACTCCCAGTCAGTCCTTTTACTTTAAAAATAAACTTCTTACATTTTTTTTCTCTAAAAAGGATATTTTTACCCAAACTTTAGGTATTTGCACATGTAATCTATAGATTCTTTTTTCTCCTTCAGAATTAACTGATGCTGCACCCACGTTGGGCTTGAGCAAATCCACAGAGATAAGATGCGTTGCACATTTCAAAATATGTCGTTCTTTTTCTTCTGCCCCAAATCTGTGTTTCCTAAGGACTCTCCAGACAGTACATTCATTCCAGAAACATATTCTTCTGGTCCCTGAGTCCCATGCTTTAGACCTTCTCCCCCTTAAAGTCACCACTATCCTCTGGGCACCCCAGGTGGAAGCTGGAGACACAGAGGACTGTGGAGAACAGCGGGGTGAGGGGGCAGGAAGGAGGGGGCTGTGTGCTCACCCCTGCCCTGTGATCCCTGACACCTGGACACCCTGCAGCTGTGGCTCTTGGGTCTGCAGAGATAGGAATGGATAGATTTCTGTGACTCAACAAGGTTCAGTGAGTTGTTAATGGGTCTGTTCTCACATGAGTGCTCACTGCCTAACTAAGTCCTGCTCCTTCCGTGTTAGATGTGACTGTGTGTGTGACCTCCCCACTGGGACACCGGCATCATGCTCCCTCCCCACTGAGGCAGGTTCTGTAGGAGCCAAGTCTCTTCTTCATCCCAAGGTGATCTGCGGCTCCCACCAGGATGCTGATGAGGATGTGGATACTCAGCTTTTGGGGACACTCAGATGAAGAAGATCCTTCTCACAAAGGCACTGAAGGAGTTCATAGAGTTGTAGGCGAGCTTGTCCCCACATTTGGGTGTCAGGAAGACAACTCTGGGGCCCCTCCATCCCTGGCCTGGGGTCCTTCCCTCCTTACCCTTCTGTTTGCACAGGTGAGGGATGAGGATATTTGGAAATGATTCATCAGTGGCACCTCCCCTGTTCCTCATTTCCATCCCTTAGTCCAGTGTCAGTACTTTGTTCTGGCTTCAAACACCACTTAGATATGAGCAAGAGAGGCTGTGGTGACCACAAAGTCTGTCAGGGTGGCCTGCCCTGAGCTAGCCTGGACTCTGTCTATGCTTCCCCGAGTGACCTCACTCCCCCTGGGTCTCCAGGGCCCATCCATGAACATGGATAGAGTCCTGGCCACATCTCCCCCCAGGGCAACTGCTGACCCTCCTTCCATCATGCCTCCCTTCTAGGCCTCTCCGTCACTTAATTTATTAAAATTAGAGCATCTTAGGAGGGGACACTTTCTCTGACCACAGCCCCGCATCCATCCCGCTGCCCCTGCCTTTCCTCTTCAGTTTCTCCTGAGGCTCATGAGAGGGGGCAGAGTTGGGGCCTTGCTGAGCCCATCCCTGTAATTTCCCCAATAAAGCCTGAGAGGTTGGGACACAACAGGACATTCTGTTGTTGTGTCTACACGTGTTGCCAAGTGAGGAAGATCACGCCTCCTCAGTATGGATTTTTGGGACTGTGGATACTCTGAGTCATTTCAGGGAGCAGGGGTGCCCCCCAGACATTAACAGTCACCCTCATCCTGTCTCTACCCAGTGACTAGTAACCACTGATCTGTTTTCAGTCCCTACAGATTGATTTACTGTACACATATTTTACATAATGAAATTATGTAACACGGAGCCCTTTGGGAATAGCTTATTTCATTTGATTTTTTTCACATAATGATTTCACATACTGATTCGGAAACTCATCCATATCATCCATATCATCATTTCCATGACATTCCACAGTTTGTCTATCCATCCATCAGTTGGTGGACATTTGGGTTATTTACATATTTTAGCAATTAACCATACTGTTGCCATAAACAACCTTATACATATTTCTAAGTGTGCATATGTGTTCATTTTTCTTGGATGTAAAAATATTTAGAACTTCTGGATCATATGGTGATTTGATGACATACCTTTTGAGCAACTGTCAGATTGTTTCCCAAAATGGCTGCAAGGTGACATATTTATCAAGGCTGTATGAGGGTTCAGTTGTCCCACTTTCCAGCCACAATGGTTGTTATATGTCTTTTTTACTATGGCCATGCTACTGAATAAATTAGTACCACATTGTGTTTTTTTTTAATGTTTTATTGGTAGGTTAATCACCATACATCATTAGTTTTTGATGTAGTGTTCCATGATTCATTGTTTGTGCATAACACCCAGTGCTCCACGCAGAATGTGCCCTCTTTAATACCCATCACCAGGCTAACCCATCCCCCCACCCCCCTCCCCTCTAGAACCCTCAGTTTCTTTTTCACAGTACATCGTCTCTCATGGTTCGTCTCCCCCTCCAATTTACTCCCCTTCATTCTTCCCCTCCTGCTATCTTCTTCTTTTTCTTTTTTCTTAACATATCTTGCATTATTTATTTCAGAAGTACAGATCTGTGATTCAACAGTCTTGCACAATTCACAGCGCTCACCATAGCACATACCCTCCCCAGTGTCTATCACCCAACCACCCCATCCCTCCCACCCCCCACCGCTCAGCAACACTCAGTTTGTTTCCTGAGATTAAGAATTCCTCATATCAGTGAGGTCATATGATACATGTCTTTCTCTGATTGACTTATTTCACTCAGCATAACACCCTCCAGTTCCATCCACGTCGTTGCAAATGGCAAGATCTCATTCCTTTTGATGGCTGCATAATATTCCATTGGGTATATATACCACTTCTTCTTTATCCATTCATCTGTCGATGGACATTTTGGCTCTTTCCACAGTTTGGCGAATGTGGACATTGCTGCTAGAAACATTGGGGTGCACGTACCCCTTTGGATCCCTACATTTGTATCTTTGTGGTAAATACCCAGTAGTGCAATTGCTGGATCGTATGGTAGCTCTATTTTCAACTGTTTGAGGAACCTCCATACTGTTTTCCAGAGTGGTTGCACCAGCTTGCATTCCCACCAACAGTGTAGGAGGGTTCCCCTCTCTCCACATCCCTGCCAACATCTGTCGTTTCCTGACCTCTTAATTCTAGCCATTCTGACGGGTGTGAGGTGGTATCTCATGGAGGTTTTGATTTGGATTTCCCTGATGCCGAGCGATGTTGAGCACTTTTTCATGTCTGTTGGCCATTTGGATGTCTTCTTTGGAAAAGTGTCTGTTCATGTCTTCTGCCCATTTCTTGATTGGATTATTTGTTCTTTGGGTGTTGAGTTTGATAAGTTCTTTATGGATTTTGGATACTAGCCCTTCATCTGATATGTCATTTGCAAATATTTTCTCCCATTCTGTCGGTCGTCTTTTGGTTTTGTGGACTGTTTCTTTTGCTGTGCAAAGCTTTTTATCTTGATGAGGTCCCAATAGTTCATTTTTGCCCTTGCTTCCCTTGCCTTTGGCGATGTTTCTAGGAAGAAGTTGCCGCGGCTGAGGTTGAAGCGGTTACTGCCTGTGTTCTCCTTTAGGATTTTGATGGACTCCTGTCTCACGTTTAGGTCTTTCAACCATTTGGAGTCTATTTTTGTGTGTGGTGTAAGGAAATGGTCCAGTTTCATTCTTCTGCATGTAGTGCCCCCATTTTTGATTGCACCTCATTAATAGCCTTTTTGATTTCGACTTGGTTAGATTTCAGTTCTTTTATTTCTCCAGGAAGGGTTTCTCTAATAACTTCCATGCATTTTTCAAGCCCAGCTAGTGTCTTTAAAATCATGATTCTGAACTCTAGGTCTGACATTGTACTAATGTCCATATTGAGTAGGTCCCTGGCAGACGGTACTACCTCTTGTTCTATATGTTAAGGTGATTTTTCTCATCTTGTCATTTTGTCCAGAGGAGAATAGATGAATGAGAAAACAAAATGCTAACAGGTTAACAACGTCCCCAGAAAATATACTCTAAACAAATCAGAAAAGACCTGAAACCAGGGGAAAAGAAAGGGAAAGAAAGAGAAAAAAAAAGAAAAAAAGATAAAAACAAAGAAAAACAGAACAAAACAAAAACAAAACAGAATATCATCAAATATGATCAGGCTAGTGCATAGATCAGTGCCACACACTAGATTTTGGGTGTATTTTGGTCTGTTAGAAGAAAATGCCTCCTAAATTTTTAAAGAAAGAAAGACTTATATATGTACAAAATAAGGGTTGATACGATGAAGGGATGGAATATGACTGTAAGGATGAAAATTATAAAAAATTTTAAAAAGGGAATTGTTAAGGTGCTTGAAAAAAGAAAGAAGAGGATTAAAAAGAAAGAAAGTAAAAAAAAGGGGGGAAGAGAATGTGATCAGACAGGAAACTAGAACAAAGCCATACACTAGAGATTTAGGGTATATTTTGATCTGTTAGAAGAAACTGTATCTCAAAAATTTAAAGAGAGAACAACTTATATATATATGCCAAAAATAAGGGTAACTACTATGAAGGGACAGAATATGACTCTATAAATGAAAAATAAAAATGTTTTTTTTTAAAGGATTGGTAAGATGTTGGTTGAAAAAGGGAAAAAGAAAAAAAAACAGTTTAAAAAATTAACTTTGAAAGACTAATGAATCATGGTAAAAAAAAGCCATCAATTCTATGTGCAGTATTCCCCTAGCGCCGGAGTTCTCCCGTTCTCATTGATCGATCAACTTGGTCTTGGCTTGCTGGCTGTTCGTGCTGATCTTCTGGGGGAGGGGCCTGTTGCTGTGGTTCCCAAATGTCTTTGCTGGAGGCGGAATTGCCCCGCCCTTGCTGGTCCAGGCTAAGTAATCTGCTCGGGTTTGCTCTCGGGAGCTTTTGTTCCCTGCAAGCTTTCTGTACAGCTTTGGAGGATGAGAGTGAAAATGGTGGCCTCCCAATCTCCACCCCGGAGGAGCTGAGAACTTGGGGCCCCACTCCCAAGTGCGCCCCCAGAGAAAAGCAGTCATTCCCGTCTCCCCGGTCTCCGGCCGCACTCCGTGCTCACCCGGCCTGTGACCAAGTGTTTCTATGTCTGGCACCCGACCCCATGTGGAGTCCCCAAACCCAGCAGATCTCTGCGGTGCGCTCCCGCGCCACTCCTCCCGGGAGAGGAAGGAGAGTCTCCCCGGCTCTGCCGTTTGTTGGGTCCCTGCTGGAGGAGCAGTGGCCCGACTGGGCCGCGGATCACAGTTTATGGCCACCCCGAGCTGAGAGCCCGCGCCTCGGCACCGTCTCTGCAGCCGGCTTCCCTGCTCTGATACCTGGGGGCTCTGCCGCACTCAGGCACCCCCGGTCTTTCTGTGACCCCAAGGGTCCTGAGACCACACTGTCCCGCGAGGGTTCCACCCCCCGCTTAGCCACTGGAGCGACGTCCTTCCGTGGAGCCGACTTCTAAAAGTTCCGATTTTGTGCTCCGCGGCTCTATCACTTGCCAGAAGCCGCTGATGGAGACCCCCCTCCGCCGCCATCTATCCTCCTGAATATCGCCTCGGATTTACTTCTCCGCACGTCCTACCTTCCAGTAAGTGGTCGCTTCTCTGTTCAGAGAGTTGTTGCTACTCTCCTCTTCGGTCTCCTGTTGAGTTCGTAGGTGTTCAGAATGGTTTGATCCCTATTCAGCTGAATTCCTGAGACCAGATAAAATCCAGGTCTCCTACTCCTCCGCCATCTTGCTCCGCTCCAAGTCTTTCCACTTCTTATTTCAGCTCCATGTGTGCTTGTTGTTCCAGCCCCTGAAGAGGTGCTGTGAGAAGGGAAAAAGGATGGAGCAGGTGCAGGCCTGGGGACAGGTGTCTGTATGGGGTTGGGGCTGAGGGTGGGGAATAGGGCCCAAGACACCTCATCAGTGTGAGTGGAGTCTAATTTGGAATTTGCAGAAGTAGGAATGGGAGAGATGGAGGCACATGGAACTGAATGCTTTAGGGAGAGCAGAGTTTAACACTGGAACATTGGTCATTGAATAAATGGGAAATTGCAGGTGTCCTATACCTGTATGACAAGTGGGGAAGAGTTCCAGGAGGAGCCCCTGGAGGTGATCTTGGGGAGCTGAAAGGGCAGGTAGAGACCAGGGCAGCAGGTAGATCATACCTAGAGGGGCATCTAGAGCTTGAGGGGCCTTCTGCTGTGCTGACAGCAGGGCATGTCCTCCCTTAGAGGCCATGTCCTCCCACAGGAGGAGTTCCATGATCCCACCCTTCATTAACATAAATGCATAAGAGAGGGTCAGTGGGTTAGCACCTGAGAAGGCCAAAATAAGGAACTGAGAGGTGTTTGGTGGTGAAGCTTTGCAGCCTACTGAGGAGCCCTGGCGTGAGGGATCCCTCCCATTTGTGAAGAGCGGGTGGTGGAAATGGCAATGGTCAAAGAGGCCCTGCCTCTCTCCCAGGCAGGATGCCAACGTTGCCGTTCAGGCACCCTGTAGCATGCACCGGGGCCGGGCCAGCAGGGGGTGGTATGGGCATGTGTCTGAGCCACAAGCAAGAGACAAGACCTGTGGACCAAGAACCAGGCTGTTTTGCCGGTGCCCTCTGCTTAGGGTGCTTGTGTGTGGTCTCAGCAGGTGCTTCCTCCCAGGGCTCTCCCCAAGGATGAAGCCAACCTCCATCCTCCACAGTCTGAGGCATGAACTAAGCTCCAGCACCAAGATTCAGGGGGAAGCTGGGCAGTCACTGGGTGGATCCCATTTGCATGGACAGCCCCTCCAATGGCAGAGGGTGGAGGAGGAAAGGAGGCCTGGGGCAGCCCGGCCCACTGTGGGTTCAAGAGTCTTTGTTACCTTGACCTGGACTCCTGTGTTCCTCATCCTCCTCTCTCACAACACAGGTAGGGAGAGTCCTCGGAGACACAGGGAAGACTCCCATCCCAAATTAGCCCATCTGGATCAGAGCCTGAGAAATTTTATCCTGGTCCTGAACCCATCACCCATAAGTGTCTGTGTTTGCAGGTTCCCTGTCCCAGCCCGTGCTGACCCAGCCTCCCTCCCTCTCTGCATCTCTGGAATTATCAGCCAGACTCGCCTGCACCCTGAGCAGTGGGTTCAGTGTTGGCTGCTACTACATACATTGGCAACAACAAAAGCCAGGGAGGTCTCCATGGTTTCTCCTGTACTATTACTCAGACTCTGATAAGCACCAGGGTTCCGGGGGCCCCAGCCACTTCTCTCGATCCAAAGATACTTCAGCCAATGCAGGGCTTCTGCTCATCTTTGGGCTGCAGCTTGAGGATGAGGCTGACTATTACAGTTCGATTGGACACAATAATGCTTCTCATGGCGACACAGGCAGATGGGACGTGGTACAGAAACCTCCATCTGTTTGGAGTCTTGTTTCATGGCAATTTAAAACTTATAAAATAAGTTGTATATACACAACTGTACCAGTAAGTATTTCTTGGTTGATAATATATTTACCATCAACTACCCATTCAATTTTTCTGTGGCTTTCAGGAAAAACAGAACAAAAATGAAAAACGAATAATTCAGTGTCATGATAATGCTGATGTTGCTCGTTTATTCACCTGAGACATAGCCAGGCCTGTGTAGTTTTCCTTTTTCTCCTGAAATGAGGGAAATGATCCTTCTTTGATTTCATCCGCCTCAGCGGTAATGGACCATCCCAGCGGGTGGACAGTCCACAGCATGGCCTCTGCCCTTCCAGGGGTCAGAGCAGAGACCTTTCCTGTCCACGCAGTTCTCCTGTGCTCAGGGCTGTCTGAAGCTCACTTTGTCCAGGGAGGAGGCACTAGGATGTGAGAATCTGTGTGAGGGTATAGTCCCCAGGACAAAACTAGCCCCAGAGCTGGCCTGGATCCTACTCTGGCACCTGACCCTTCAGCAGTGAAGTCAAAGAGATGGGGGTTATTTAAAGGGGAAATTTGAGGCTTGAGGCCAAGAACCCCTTTAATGGCCTTGAGAAAGTAGGGAATGCCCCACAGTTGCTGGTGAAATGCTGAGCCTGCCCCAGGTAATTTGGGTTAAATATTGGTCCATGGATGAGTCTCTTCTGTAGCTGATACCAGGGTCTATGGGGACTCCCATGAGTGGTTTCCTGAGCCCACAGATACTGACTGTGTCCTCCTGTCCCCTAGTGTCCTCCATGCTGTTTCTTATGTTCCACAAATAAGTGAAACCATATGATAATTGACTTTCTCTGCTTGACTTATTTCACTTAGCATAATCTCCTCCAGTCCCATCCATGTTGATGTAAAAGTTGGATATTCATCCTTTCTGACAGCTGAGTAATATTCCATTGTATATATTGGACCCATCTTCTTTATCCATTCATCTGTTGAAGGGCATCTTGGCTCTTTTCACAGTTTGGCTATCGTGGACATTGCTGCTATGAACATTGGGGTGCATATGGCCCTTCTTTTCACTACATCTGTGTCTTTGGGGTAAATACCCGGGAGTACAATTGCTGGGTCATAGGGTAGCTCTATTTTTTAATTTTTTGAGGAACATCCACACCATTTTCCCAAGTGACTGTACCAACTTGCATTCCCACCAACAGTGTAAGAGGGTTCCCCTTTCTCCACAACCTCTCCAACATTCGTTGTTTCTTGCCTTGTCCATTTTTGCCATTCTAACTGGTGTAAGGTGGTATCTCAATGTGGTTTTGATTTGAATTTCCCTGATGGCTAACGATGTTGAACAATTTTTCATGTGTCTATTAGCCATTTGTATGTCTTCTTTGGAGAAGTGTCTGTTCATGTCTTCTGCCCATTTTTTTACTTGATTATTTGTTTTTTGGGTGTTGAGTTTGAGAAGTTCTTTAAAGGGTCTATCCAACAAGAATATCTAACAATTGTAAATATCTATGTCCCCAACATGGGAGCAGCCATCTACATAAGCCAACTGTTAACCAAAATAAAAAGTCATATTGATAACAATACATTAATTGTAGGAGACTTCAATACTCCACTCTCAGCAATAGACAGATCATCTAAGCAGAAAATCAACAAAGAAACAAGAGCCTTGAATGACACACTGGGCCAGATGGACCTCATAGATATACATAGAATGTTCCACCCTAAAACAACAGAATACTCATTCTTCTCGAGCACACATGGAACTTTCTCCAGAATAGACCACATACTGTTTACCACATAAATCAGTTCTCAACTGATACCAAAAGATTGAGATTATTCCCTGCCTATTTCAGACCATACTGCTTTAAAACTGGAACTCAATCACAAGAAAAAAATTGGAAGAAATCCAAACACTTGGAAGCTAGAGACCACTCTGCTCAAGAATGTTTGGGCCAACCAGGAAATCAAAGAAGAACTTAAACAAGTCTTGGAAACCAATGAGAACGAAAACACATTGGTCCAAAACCTATGGGATACTGCAAAGGCGGTCCTAAGGGGGAAATACATAGCCATTCAAGCCTCACTCAAAAAAATAGAAAAATCCCTAATTCACCAACTAACTTTACACCTTAAAGAACTAGAAAAAAAGCAACAAATGATGCCTAAGCCACGCATTAGAAGAGAAATAATCAACATTAAAGCAGAGATCGATGAATTAGAAACCAGAAACACAGTAGATCAGATCAACGAAACTAGAAGTTGGTTCTTTGAAAGAATTAATAAGATCGATAAACCACTGGCCAGACTTATCCAAAAGAAAAGACAAAGGACCCAAATTAATAAAATTGTGAATGAAAGGGGAGAGATCACGACTAACACCAAGGAAATAGAAACAATTATTAGAAATTATTATCAACAACTATATGCCAATAAGTTGAGCAACCTGGATGAAATGGAGGCCTTCCTGGAAACCTATAAGCTGCCAAGACTGAAACAGGAAGAAATTGACAACATGAATAGGCCAATAACGGTAACGAGATTGAAGCAGTGATCAAAAACTTCCCAAAAAACAAGAGTCCAGGGCCTGATAGATTCCCTGGGGAATTCTACCAAACATTCAAAGAAGAAATAATACTTATTCTCCTGAAGCTGTTTCAAACAATAGAAACAGAAGGAAAGCTTCCAGACTCATTCCATGAGGCCAGCATTACCTTAATCCCCAAGCCAGGCAAAGACCCCATCAAAAAGGAGAATTTCAGACTGATATCCCTGATGAATATGGATTCCAAAATCCTCAAAAAAATCCTAGCTAATAGGATCCAACAATACATTAAAAGGATCATCCACCATGACCAAGTGGGATTTATCCTCAGGATGCAAAGGTGGTTCAACATTCGCAAATCAATGAATGTGATAGAACACATTAATAAGAGGAGAGAGAAGAACCATATGGTCCTCTCAACTGATGCAGAAAAAGCATTTAACAAAATACAACATACTTTCCTGATTAAAACTCTTCAGAGTATAGGGATAGAGCGAACATTCCTCAAATTCATAAAATCCGTCTATGAAATACCACCAGATTCTTATTAACATAGATAAAATTTGATACAACGGCAGCTGCTAAGGACATGTGGCAAGAGGAACTCCCATTCATTGCTGGTGGGAATGCCAAATGCCCCAGAACTTTGGAGGATGCCTTGGCAGTTCCTTAAAACGATGAATTTATGTATGATACAATACAGAATTCACACTCCCACGTATTTCCCAAAATTAGTTACTTTGTCCAAACAAGAATATACACATAAATGTTTATTGCTCATTTATTTGATTGTCAAAACTTGAAAGAAACTAACAGGTCCTTCATAGGTGAATGGGTAAATAAACTCTAATACATCCATACTCTGAATATAATTCAATGATGAAAAGACTGAGTTATCAAGTCACAGAAACATATGAAGGAAACTTCCACAGGTATTTCTAAATAAAAGAAGCCAACCTGAAGACGATGGAACAATGAGCAGTGGGATGGGAGTACAGGAGCCCTGGGAACCATCTGTAGCCCAGTGTTAACATGTCTCCTGTATCCATTGGAGGGAACTGGTGCAATCCAGTCCTCAGCTGGGAGCTCCTGTCTCCCTGCCTCTGGCTGGTGCTCCTGCATCATCCCTGGAAGAAGTACTCTCCATTCCTACACTGTTTTGCTCAGCTGGAGCCCAGTCATAGGTCTAAATAGAGAGAGAAATATTTCATGGAGAACCCCCAAGAATCCCTGTCTCCTCAGTACTGTGGGAACCTTCAGGAGGGAGAGCTCCAGAAACAAGGGAGGAGTCACATTATAAGAAAGACCCAGCATCCTGCACAGAAGGGACCATGTGTCCCTGGGGTCCTGTCATTGCATTGGACTTGATCCTGATCTGGAGGAATTTCTGTAGAGACACCATCTCAGTCCTGACCCAAGAACAGACAAGGAGCTGTGGACACACTCACCCTGAGGAGTCTGAGTAGAGCATAAAGACTGCCCTGATATGACGTGAGGACACATAAGGGGACATCTAACATGGCTCTAATGCAGGGGACAGTGATCAGAACAGTGGGGAGGCAGGAATCATGTCTGATGGGCTCTGGTCACCATTTCACGCAAAGGTATGTCTGGATCTGACACCAGGGGGTGATCAAAGCCAGTTTCTGTGGGGTCAGGGGTGATCAGAGCTGAGACTTACCACCTGACACTTCTGTGCCCTCTGCTCAGGCCTCAGAACTGTGACCTCCTTACACCCTGGCCCCACAGAGTCCTTCCTCTGCCTACCCCCCGACATCTTCAGGGAGAGGAACCTGACCCAGGACCAAGGAGGTGTCAGAGAGCTGGGGATCTCATTTGCATAGATAAGCCCTTCCTCTCTCAGAGGATGAAAAGAGGAAGGGAGAGATGAGGGGAGGCTCTGCTCAGCTGTGGGGCCACAGAAGGCAGGATCGGTGATGACCTCCACCATGGCCTGGTCTCCTCTCTTCCTCAGCCTCTTCGTTTACTGTACAGGTGACTGGATGTGGGGACAGGGGAAGGGGCCCTGGGAAGACACATGGGGTCCTGCTTCCTCCTCTTGTATCCAGACCCAAGCATCACCCTCTCTGTGTCTCTCCCTCTTTCAGGATCCTGGGCCCAGTCTGTGCTGACTCAGCCGCCCTCCGTGTCTGGGGCCCTGGGCCAGAGGGTCACCATCTCCTGCACTGGAATCCCCACCGACACAGAATATGATGGAGAGGAATACCAATATACTGTGAACTGGTACCAACAGCTCCTAGGAAAGTCACCCATTCTCCTCATCTATAATGATGATAGCAGAAACTCTGGGGTCCCTGATCGATTCTCTGGTTCCAAGTCAGAAAGCTCAGCCACCCTGACCATCACTGGCCTTCAGGCTGAGGACGAGGCTGATTATTACTGCCAGTCCTATGATAGCAGTCTCAATACTCACACAGTGCTCCAGGCCTGTGGGGAAGTGAGACAAAAACCTGGTGTCCCCTTGGCAATAGGGTTTCCTGTGAAGCCCCTACACCTTGGCTCTCAGCTGGTTCCTTTGTTTGCTGGTATAAGCTGGAGTCTGAAACACATTCTAGGGCCTCTGTCTACAAAATCTGTCCCCATTCTCTTAAATTCAGCTTCCAATGTCTGTCCTTGACATGAATATATTATATGATTTTCTTAAGTTAAGCAGACATCCCTTTGTGCCAGGGTCAGGCTACCACGGGGTGAAGAGTTCATGACAGGTCAAGACTGAGACAGGCATGCAGAATCGAGGCTTGTCTGAGACATGACACATCAGGGGTGTAAAATATGTGTCCTGGTACCAACAGCTCCCATGAATGAAACCCCAAATCCTCACCTATTATAATGGTTAGACCCTTTGGAGATCCTGATCCATTCTCTGCCTCCATGTCTGGTGACTCTGGCTTCCTGATCATCACTGGGCTGTGGTCTGAGGATGGGGCTGCTCATCACAGCCCCTCCTATGACAACAGTCTCAGGGCTCACACAAAACCCCAGACCTGTGATTATTGGAAGCAGAACCCCTTTCTCATCTTCTGGGAGGAGGAGTTTGGCCTGTGGCTTCTGCTTCTGATTCTCCTGCTGCTGCCATTATTGGGCCAGGGCCATCCAGGGCACCACCTGGGAGTCAGAGCTCCTCCTTCCCTTCTGTCCTCAAAGTCACTCACAGCAGCCCTTCCCTAGACAATGTGTCTAAAAACACACAGAAAGGACATCCCCCATCAGGTTGGGACACAGAGTGTTTTTGCTCTGAAGTTCATGCACTGGGAGTGGCAGGTCTGGTGTGGATGAAGCAGGACAGGAGGAAGGAGATCTGGGGACTCCCTGGTCCCAACACCCAGTCTTCCCTCTGCAGGTGTAAGAGAAGGTGTCAGAGGCAGGTTACCACTCTGGAAAACAGTATGGAGGTTCCTCAAAAAATTGAAAATAGAGCTACCATATGATCCAGCAATTGCACTACTGGGTATTTACCCCAAAGATACAAATGTAGGGATCCAAAGGGGTACGTGCACCCCGATGTTTACAGCAGCAATGTCCACAATAGCCAAACTGTGGAAAGAGCCAAGATGTCCATCGACAGATGAATGGATAAAGAAGATGTGGTGTGTGTGTGTGTGTGTGTGTGTGTGTGTGTGTGTGTGTGTGTATATATATAATGGAATATTATGCAGCCATCAAAAGGAATGAGATCTTGCCATTTGCAACGACATGGATGGAACTGGAGGGTGTTATGCTGAGTGAAATAAGTCAGTCAGAGAAAGACATGTATCATATGACCTCACTGATATGAGGAATTCTTAATCTCAGGAAACAAACTGAGGGTTGCTGGAGTGGTGGGGGTGGGAGGGATGGGGTGGCTGGGTGATAGACATTGGGGAGGGTATGTGCTACGGTGAGTGCTGTGAATTGTGCAAGACTGTTGAATCACAGATCTGTACCTCTGAAGCAAATAATACATTATATGTTAAAAGAAGAAGAAGAAGAAGAAGAAGAAGAAGAAGAAGAAGAAGAAGAAGAAAGCAGGAAG
>NW_027397179.1:1171790-1175633 GCF_003265705.2 Callorhinus ursinus | reverse complement strand
GAAGGGAAGAATGAAGGGGGGTAAATCGGAGGGGGAGATGAACCATGAGAGATGATGGACTCTGAAAAACAAACTGAGGGTTCTAGAGGCAAGGGGGGTGGGAGGATGGGTTAGCCTGGTGATGGGTATTAAAGAGGGCATGTATTGAACGGAGCACTGGATGTTATACGCAAACAACGAATCATGGAACACTACATCAAAAACTAATGATGTAATGTATGGTGATTAACATAACAATAAAAAATTTTAAAAAAGAGGAAAACTTCTGAGAAAAAAAAAAAAGAAGAAGAAGGTTACCTCCTTCTAGTGCCAGCTGTGTAATGTAAATACAGGTTGTGATGCTTTGGCCACAAGGGCGCGCTGTGTGCCTAACAAGAGTGTGGACACTGATGCCCACCCCCTCCAGGGCCCAGAGCCGGCTCCAGTGGGACAAGGAGCAATGACCCACCCAGCCAGGTGTGATTCTCTTGCACTATGACACTTTTGACCATATGGAGAACCTGGATGGATGCATGTCCTCTCTCAGTCAGCAGGGAACTGCTGGTCGTGTGTTCCTTCACCCGGTGACTAGAACCATCACCCACCCAGAGATAGGTGGGGAATGGATATGGGGAATGGCAGCATCATGTTTGCATGATTGATTCTATTCTCAAGAATGAAAGGGAAGAAGGAGCAAGGCTCAGTATCCCCAGGCTCCATAGAGGCCCTCCGGAGGCTATGTTGTCCTGGTTTCAAACATGGTTCCATGTTAATTTGCAACATACAATCCATGTGAGAACTCCGCCTGCTACCCATGTGCAGCTCAGAGAGGAGTCCCTGCACCCACCTGCAAGAGTTGCCACCCACCCAGCCCCACTCCATGTGGGATTCCAGAACTGTCACCTGTTCCCACTCTGGAGGCAGGAGGAGCAGTAGCAGAAAGGTCAGCACCACGGAAGGCTCCTGTCCAGGTGACCAAATGTCAGGGACCCCGGAGGGGAAGGGCTCTTCTGATGAGAAGAAGGTCTGTGGGGTATCCTGAGAGGAGTGAGGAGGTGGATCTCCCCCAAACTGGAACTCATGGTGTGGGTGACAGTCAACAGGTGCTTGAGCTCACAAGACCTTCTCTGAGCTGAGAGTGGCCTGAGCTAAAACTGGACTAATCTTCCCACAGGTTCTCTGTGCCCATTCAGCTTCTTCAAACCCTCAGCCATTCATTCCACCACATTTATTAGCTTCCTCAGACAGTTCCTCTGTAGAGGGCAGGGATTCTGTATGGGGAATCCATGGTAAAACCGGCAGATGGGGTCCTTTCTTTCTGACTCAGATTCTCCCCCCTCCCCCTGCCATTCTTTGCTTCACCTTCTCTCCTCTCCAGGGCGTTCCCCAAAACCTTGAGCTCCGGCACATCACGGTAATTGATCTATTTCTCCCCACTCTATTACACTTGTCATTCTCAGAAGAGAGGGAGGAAATCCCACCCTTTATTTTGGATTCTGCAAGGGAACCCTCCCCTTTAAATTACCTGCCCCATGTAGAGCCCTTTCCTGGACCACATTCCTCTAAGTCCTTCCTGAGAATCTGTTGCTTATTTCTGTCCTCTCCTTCTCCTCATACCTGCCTTTGTCCAAGACCAGGAGCAGAGAGGGGACACATATGTGGAGTAGATGTATGGAAATAACCCCCTCATAGAGACAAGATGCTTCATCCCAAGAAAACAGATGTCCTGTTAAAGGTCCATGTGTCTTCCCAAGCATCCTGATTGAGTTCCTTCCGTGTTCACACAGGGAGCTCAGAGGTGGTGTAGACCCACACATCTGGGGGAAGACTGACGGTCTTTGGAAGCTTCTTCCCTAAGGATTCACTTAGATCGCCCCCTAACCACTCAACAAGAATTATCCTCTGGTCAATATCCCTGACTTTTGTCAGTGCACTCCTCACATCCTACTGATTCCTTTAACATGTGCCCTTTCAGATAGCAACAAAAGTTTGCAGCACCTCCCTGCAATGGCAAATGATACATTTTATGAATCTCTGGCTCTTAATAGGGAGAATAAATACCCAATAATTTCTATAATTTGTAAAAATGTAATTGAAAATAATTCAGTAATAGAGCATATGAATCCACAAAATAAAAACATAAATATTGAGAAGGAATTTACAGTCAGAAACTTAGAGGTTAATATCTGCACAATCCAGGTATAAATAAAAAAGATGGCATAAATAAATGGAGTAGAGTACATTGTTTTTTATCCAACTTCAAATAATCTAATAGCCCAAGGTGGGTGTCAAAGCTTGAGGGATTCTCTTTTGATGTCATTGAACTTCTCAAAGAAGGAGGAATCAGGCTCTAGTGAGGAGGTTGTGGAGATGCTGGAGGCTGGAGGAGGGAATGGGAACTGGTCAGCTGGCAGAGAGGCGCTGGGTCAGGGGAGGTGTGGTGCAGTCTCCCAGGGACCAAAACTTGTGCTTGATGGATTCATCAGTTCTCTTTGCGTTTTACATCATTATTGGCTTAAATTTTTTTTAATTTTTTATTGTTAGGTTAATCACCATACATTACATCATTAGTTCTTGATGTAGTGTTCCATGATTCATTGTTTGTGCATAACACCCAGTGCTCCACGCAGAATGTGCCCTCTTTAATACCCATCACCAGGCTAACCCATCCCCCCACCTCCTCCCCTCTAGAACCCTCAGTTTGTTTTTCAGAGTCCATCATCTCTCATGGTTCCTCTCCCCCTCCGACTTACTCCCCTTCATTCTTCCCCTCCTGCTATCTTCTTCTTTTTCTTTTTTCTTAACATATCTTGCATTATTTGTTTCAGAAGTACAGATCTGTGTTTCAACAGTCTTGCACAATTCACAGCGCTCACCATAGCACATACCCTCCCCAATGTCTATCACCCACCCCCCCCTTCCCTTCCACACCCCACCACTCAGGAACACTCAGTTTGTTTCCTGAGATTAAGAATTCCTCATATCAGTGAGGTCATAAGATACATGTATTTCTCTGACTGACTTATTTCACTCAGCATAACACCCTCCAGTTCCATCCACGTCGTTGCAAATGGCAAGATCTCATTCCTTTTGATGGCTGCATAATATTCCATTGGGTATATATACCACTTCTTCTTTATCCGTTCATCTGTCGATGGACATCTTGGCTCTTTCCACAGTTTGGCGATTGTGGACATTGCTGCTATAAACACTGGAGTGCACTTACCCCTTCGGATCCCTACATTTGTATCTTTGTGGTAAATACCCAGTAGTGCAATTGCTGGATCGTGTGGTAGTTCTATTTTCAACTGTTTGAGAAACGTCCATATTGTTTTCCAGAGTGGTTGCACCAACTTGCATTCCCACCAACAGTGTAGAAGGGTTCCCCTTTCTCCACATCCCCGCCAGCATCTGTCGTTTCCTGACTTGTTAATTTTAGCCATTCTGACTGGTGTGAGGTGGTATCTCATGGAGGTTTTGATTTGGATTTCCCTGATGCCGAGCGATGTTGAGCACTTTTTCATGTGTCTGTTGGCCATTTGGATGTCTTCTTTGGAGAAATGTCTGTTCATGTCTTCTGCCCATTTCTTGATTGGATTATTTGTTCTTTGGGTGTTGAGTTTGATAAGTTCTTTATAGATTTTCGATACTAGCTCTTTATCTATCTGATATGTCATTTGCAAATATTTTCTCCCATTCTGTCGGTTGTCTTTTGGATTTGTGGACTGTTTCTTTTGCTGTGCAAAAGCTTTTTATCTTGATGAAATCCCAATAGTTCATTTTTGCCCTTGCTTCCCTTGCCTTTGGCGATGTTTCTAGGAAGAAGTTGCTGCGGCTGAGGTCGAAGAGGTTGCTGCCTGTGTT
>NW_027397179.1:1170959-1171690 GCF_003265705.2 Callorhinus ursinus | reverse complement strand
GGCTTCCCGTGCCTTTGGCGATGTTTCTAGGAAGAAGTTGCTGCGGCTAAGGTCGAAAAGGTTGCTACCTGTGTTCTCCTTTAGGATTTGGATGGACTCCTGTCTCACGTTTAGGTCTTTCAACCATTTGGAGTGTATTTTTGTGTGTGGTGTAAGGAAATGGTCCAGTTTTATTCTTCTGCATGTGGCTGTCCAATTTCCCCAACACCATTTGTTGAAGAGACTGTCTTTTTTCCACTGGACGTTCTTTCCTGCTTTGTCAAAGATGTGTTGACCATAGAGTTGGGGGTCCATTTCTGGGCTCTCGATTCTGTTCCATTGATCTATGTGTCTGTTTTTGTGCCAGTACCATACTGTCTTGATGATGACAGCTTTGTAATAGAGCTGGAAGTCCGTAAGTGTGATGCCGCCAGCTTTGCTTTTCTTTTTCAAGATTCCTCTGGCTATTCGGGGTCTCTTCTGGTTCCATACAAATTTTAGGATTATTTGTTCCATTTCTTTGAAAAAAGTGGATGGTATTTTGATGGGGATTGCATTGAATGTGTAGATTGCTCTAGGTAGCATTGACATCTTCACAATGTTTGTTCTTCCAATCCATGAGCATGGAACGTTTTTCCATTTCTTTGTGTCTTCTTCAATTTCTTTCATGAGTATTTTAGAGTTTTCTGAGTACAGATCCTTTGCCTCTTTGGTTAAATTGATTCCTAGGTATCTTATGGTTTTGGGTGCAG